>NC_138882.1:75670166-75906535 GCF_965194825.1 Balaenoptera physalus | reverse complement strand
ATTCTCCTCTCTTAATTGTCTTTTACTAGAATTATTAGTAAATTCTAAGTAGATGAAAGCAGAGCCACTGTTAACAATTAGTAAAATTAGATTCAGTAAAGCTCTGAGAATCATGTAAAACCCAGGGAGTCAAGAGTATTGGAAGACATATAAATTGAGATAAGTTAAAGTGTAAGAATTTTTGTGCCTATACTGTAGGTTAGGGAATTGGGGTCCATAAGTGTTCAAGCTAAAGATGAGCTGAATACAAAGAGTGGCCTGGAATTGTAGAACAAGCACCAGATCAAGAATTAGAAGACTAAGAAAACAAGTCATTTTATTTTTTGAGGGTTTGTTTCTGCACCTACCTGTATCTCGAGTATCAGTTTTCCCCTTCCCCACACCTCCAACTAGTTTATTTAGGAATGAGGGGGGAATCATCTCATGTCTGCTCCCAGGCTGTGATCTTGACCACTGCTCCCATGCACTGCACTATTCACTTAACTGCACATAGCCTGGAGATCCCAGCACATACTCTCCCCTGACACAGGTCTGCCCCTTCTACATGGAGCTTTGTGGAGGTGGGCAGGGTGTTTTCCTTCAAACAACTACCATGCGGAGTTTGGTTTTATTGACTTCACCATGTTTGCGTGAAACTAAAGGGAATTACATCATATGAAACAAGACAGTAAAACTGGCAAGTCATATATTTATAGTCTAAGGGGAACGTACCAAAGGTTAAACGCTTCATGTGTACAGTTCAGTTATGAAACTTTCCTTCTAGTCTGGAATTCTCTTTGAGAAAAGTACCTTCCTTTGGTCTTCATCTTTTAATTTTCACCATGCACATTTCTAGCCCCTTTGGAGACGTCTACCTCCTAGTCACTGAGGTTGGGCTCATTCCAAGATCCAGCCTCCTGCCGAACACTATGTGCCGAATAATGATCCACATTTGACCATACAGCAGCGAAAAAGACACATGAGAATCTGAGCCTCAAGGAGCTTGTAATAAGGTAAATAGGCAAGAAAGAAATAAACCAAATGTGTAGTATATAAGATGGAAATAAATTCTGTGGAGTAAAACAAAGCAAGCAAGAAAGCTGGTGAATACGGATGTGGAGGGGAAGATAAAAATTTTAACAGGGTGCTTAAGAAAGACTATACAGAGTGGGTGACTTTTAAGTTAAGACCTGAAGGAGGTGAAGAAGTAAAGCACATAAAAAATAGAGAGAGTTGGATATTCTAAGTTGAATGAATGAAATTGCAAGGGTGTTGAGATAGGAGAATTCCCAGAATGTTCTAGGAGGCTCATGTGGCTAGAGCACAGTGAGCAAAGAGAAAAATTGTTCAGAATGAGATGAGGTGGAGTAGAGGAACAGCTCCTGTGTATTTATATATACATATGTAATTATATATATATAATGAACATCATACATATGATAAATATATTTATATGTACATATATGATAAATATATAAATAATTGTATATCATATATAATAAATATATACATATAACTCTATAAGGGCTTATATATGCTACTGTAAGGACTTAGGTTTTAGAAAGAGGAGTACTATGATCTGATCTATATTTTAATGGGGCAACTCTGACGTTTTGTTTTGAGAATATATTGTAGAGAGGCAGAAACAGAGAGCCTAATTTGCAGCCTCTTACAATAATCCAAAAGAGAGACAATGGTGGCTGGACAAAGATGATAGTGGAAGAAAGGAGAAATCATTTTCTTCTATATATATGCTCGTACACACCTATATATTTAAGGCACAGACTATAGGATTTCCTGATGGCTTTCTAAACCTGTGTTATTGTACCTCAAATGATGTCTCAGAGGTTCAGGAAAGATGAACCATTTTGACCTGCTTGTGTAAGTTCCATAACTATTCCAGGGTGAAAGATGGCACTACATATCCAGTCACCTTTGACGTTTTCTCACTGATGGGAGTTTAAAATACATCTCTTTATTCTTCTTACAGTCCAACAAATAAATATTAGGTCTCTTTCTCATACACACACCAACCCATCCACCTGCGTGTATACACCTCGTACACACGTGCATGCACACACACGCATGCATACACCTCACAAGGACAAACAAGAATTCTGAGATATTTGCTATATACTAGTGCATCCCAGAGTTTGTCCACTGATTATTGATGGCCTCCAGAACGTTGCCTGAAGTTAGACAGATGCAGAAAAAAAAAGCAATGAAACAATTTTCTTCACTTACATTTCAAAATTTGAAATGTAAAAACATGGTTTTCAAAGAATTTAGTAACATTCTTAAAACATACACATTTATTTTTTAAGATCTGAACTGCATTCGGGGCCTGCGTTGGGAAGTTCAACCCCACTGACATTCAGTTAACAAGGTACAGTTCACGTCAGCGAAAATATCGTCTTTGTATTTCCATGTTAATGCTTACTTCTGTTAAATTTGCATTTGTTTTAAACATCTTTATTGGAGTATAATTTCTTTACAATGGTGTGTTAGTTTCTGCTTTATAACAAAGTGAATCAGTTATACATATACATATGTTCCCATATCTCTTCCCTCTTGCATCACCCTCCCTATTCCACCCCTCTAGGTGGTCACAAAGCACCGAGCTGATCTGCAATTCTTTTGTGGTACATTGTGTCCAAAATTCTCAGAAATAAGCAAAAGCCTTAAGAGCATCTTTTGGAAATAGGAAAGATCTCTAAACGTAGGAACACTGAATACCAGACGCCATAATTAGACAAACTGCAACAGGACTCCAGTATGTGCTGCTACGTGTACATCTGTGAGTGCAGTGATTTTATTTTGAAGGGGCTTCAGAATAAAAGATCAAGTACCAAGTATGAAGATGAATTTCCAAAAACTGGATCTTATTGGACTGCAGATGTTATTCTCAAACAGTAACACAAAGTCACTGATGTTTTTGCATGATTGCAGAAATAAGCATAGTAATTTTTCTAGGAAAGTAATTGATTGTTTTCCCCCAGAACAAAATTAAATAATGTTTCCAGTAAAAAAGGAGGGAAATCTTTGCTATCAGAAACACAGAAAAGAAGAAAATGCCAGAGGTATGATTCAAAGTGACACCCCTTGGATCAGTACACACCCTGTGTGGGTTCAGGTCATGCTCTTACTGTAAAACTTGTGGAACATTAATGACAAAGGAATTCCTTTGAGATAACTCAGAAAAAAGCACTAGCAATTTTGAAATCAAAAGACACCATCTGGACATTATTAAACATCAATGACACAAAGTGAACGAGTAAATACCATCATTTATGTCTGGGGGCAGATACTTTGCTTTATATGTGGATTAAATGACAGGTGTGCAGAGTCTGAAACAGATCCTGACATGTATCTGGTAGAGGAGAAGGATTAGAAGACAATTTCATAAATCACTGAGGAGCCATGATACAGGAAATATAATGTTTTTGATTACTTTGTGAGATAGGAAATAAACTGAAAATAATACATTGGATCAATACTAGCAGAAAAACAGGTATGCAAATAAAACAGAAATGTTGCAAGGCCAATCCATACAATATTTCCATACATATTTCCAGAGACTACTTGTTGGTCAACCTATGACTCATTATCATAATGCACTTTTGAAGGAAATAGTGAATTGTGAACATGATCATATCATATACTCTTTCTTTTTTTCCCCAGCATGTCAGTACAGACCATTTCTAAGACTTCACGTGCCTTGTTCTAGTGGTCTAACTTGGTGATAAAGTGTGTACCAATCACTTTGGGTAAAAGCATTCAAATTTTTTAAACGCTGAGGTTAAGATATTAGCAATATTTTAAGACATCCAGACTATGGTGCAAACATTTCAACCACCAGAATTTTACTTTTTGGCACTGTTTGATTTTTATAACTTAAAGACCAGATCAATTGTCCATTATTTGTAATACTTTAAAACTAAGTCAAAATACTGCAATAATAATGAGAAGACATACTTTCAAGTTCAACAAAACTGAAGACTGAAACATTAAACCTCCCAGCTTTGTAGTGCGATGGGTTCTTCACCTTAGCACACCTTTAATGTGATGGATCCTTCACCTTCACTATATTATCTGCCAGGAGTTATGAAAAACGTCTCAATTTCTGGGGCTTTGTTTGATCTGAACATCCAGAACTCACTGACAAAACCACCAAAATGTGTTTACTCTTCACTGTAACCTATATGTGTAAACTAGCATTTTTTACATTAATAGAAGAGTAAGAAAATAAGTTAAAAGATGTGAAAATTGTGTAACTAACATATTGAACAAGGCATAAATTTGTTTTGACCTTTCACTATGACTTTAAGATTTATTGTGTAGGGAAAAGTTTTCTTCCTTGACCCTGGATTTTAAAAACAAAAGTGTGTGTGTGTGTGTGTATATGTGTGTGTGTGTGTGTGTGTGTGTGTGTGTGTGGCCGAGGGTGAGGGTGAGGTTAGTTCCATGACTCTTATGTTTATTGTTTACTAACAGAGAGCCCTTTGTTACTGTGGTTCATAAACATTCTGTCAGTTCATGAATCAGTCATTAAATTCCAAAATTTATTTCAAGATAAATCTCTCCACCATAGGCCCCCTGTATACTGTCTGCTTACAGAGCTAGAGGAGTTGGTTGGTCCTTCTTTTCTCTTTCCTTGCTTAGTATTGCCTCTCCTCTCCTACTTGATACTTGCTTTAACCTTACCTGAGGGAGAGAAAATGAAGGGAAAAAGCCCCAGTTCAACTTGGGCAGTACGGTTGTCTTGCAGTCTTAGGGCTCTTTGTGGGCAGATGACCAAAAAAGGCTCGTGTCTTGGATTTTTTTAAACAGCCTATTTCCCTGTATGGGCCTTTTGTTTGCAGCTTCCATAACTGGGACAGGACTCTCCGTAAGGTGGCCTTTCTCCCCTAATCCCCTGATTCACTCTATACCCAGAATCTCTCTATTGAAACCTCATTGCCATTTCCAGGTGATCCTGTGCAGGACATAAAATATCTCCAAGCTGGTGTTTTTTTTCTACTGTGAGTCACATGTGTTCTACCAAAATCACTCATACATTACAGCCACTTATTTGAAAATTTGCATTTTGTTCTGGACCCACACTTGGGTTTTCTGCAGCTATTGCATCTTGGTTTCTTGGCAAAGCTGCAGTTTAACACTTCCTACAATTTCAAACAATACTTTTCCTTTAATTCATGACCACTAACCTCAAGAAGACCGTTAGCGCAATCCAGCTCTCCTTCTACATTTCTCTTGTCAGTTCACTGCTCAGTCTCCTAAATTAATATTTCATACTTCCTTCATACATCTCAAACTACCACAATTTCTCTCCCCCTCATTCTCAAACGTTGACATTCCTCCTCATTCCACTGAGAAAATAGAAGCAATCGAACTTCTACGTTCCCATGACCCAATGTGCCAAACAATCTGCCCATGTACCTATACAATATATTGCTTCCCCAACCATTAAATGATAGACGTTTTCCACCTTTATCTCCATTTATTATCTGTACTTCAACCCATCTACTTCTAAAACGACACCACTCTTCAATTTTCTACCCTCTTTCCTGTGCTATCGAGATTTCCCACCTAGTCAGTCATTCTTAACTGTATACAAACATGCCCCTTCCATCTTTATGTACTGCCTTATGATTTTATCCCCCTCTACAGAAAATCCCTTAAAAGTGATTTCCTATACTTTCTATCTCACCTTTATTCTTCCCATTTTTTCTTGAATCAACTCCAATTAGGCTTTTATCACTCCCTTCCAATAAAACGGATCTTAGGAAGGTCGCCAATAGCCATGCTTCTAAATTATTTTAACTTGACCTAAAAGCGTTTCACACTAGATTTGTCCTGCCTCCATGAACCAGTCTCTTCACTTGGTCTCATGATATCCCTCTGCCATGGCTGTCCTCCTTTTCCACTAGCTGCTTCTTCTCTGTCTCCTTTATTGGTTTCTCCTTGTCTTATTAACTGTGTGTGACCTTGTGCAAGTTACTTAACTCTTCTGAGTGTCCTCATCCGTAAAACAGAATGAACAATAATATCTGACTCATGAGATTGTTTTTGATGATGATGAACCTAGTTGCAGGGCAGGAATAAAGAGGCAGACATAGAGAATGGACTTGAGGACACAGGGTGGGAGGGGGAAGCTGGGGCAAAGTGAGAGTAGCATCAACATATATACACTACCGAATGTAAAACAGTTGGCTGGTGGGAAGCAGCAGCATAGCGCAGGGCGATCAGTTAGGTGCTTTGTGATGACCTAGATGGGTGGGACAGGGAGGATGGGAGGGAGGCTCAAGAGAGAGGGGATATGGGGACACATGTATGTATGTGGCTGATTTGCTTTGTTGTGCAACAGAAACTAACACAGTATTGTGAAGCAATTATACTCCACTTAAGGTCTATATTTTTTAAAAGTGCTTATTGTCTGGTACAAGGAAAGCACTATGTATGTTAGATTTTGTCATATCACCATCAGCATCGTTATTGTTCTGACCAATTACGCTGCAGAGGACCCAGGGCTGGGTTCACAGAACCTGTTATTTTTTCTATCCACATCATTCTTTAAGCGATTTTATCAGTTTTATGACTTTAATTACCATGAAGAGCTTGATAATTCCCAAATTCATGCCTCTAGTTATTTATCCTATGAGTTTTAGACTCATATATTTAACTTTCTTTCTATTCAACATCTCCACTTGATGTTCCTAAGCCCTTCAAGCAAATTTCTGATTTTTTCCCCAAACCTAAATCTCCTATGAATTGTACCTTCTCAGTAAGTTGCAACTCTATTCCATTGTTCAGGGCAAAATATTGAAATCTTCTTAGTGACCTCTCCAGCTACCTTTTTTGAGATCTATAATTTACTTTAGAATGTTAAATATACTTAGTGGGATAGTATAAACATCCCAGTTAGGTTAAGCTTGAATTTTGGAGGTAGTTAGCTAACATAATATCAAGAATTCCCAGTCCTGGCATAGTCAACCAGTACTTTTATCAGTCAGAACCTCATTCCAGATCTGGTCACTGCAAACCCTTCTGTGTTCCCTGTCTCATTGGCAACCAACTTTTGCTGATTGGCATACTGGATGTCAAATTTCATTTTTACTGGTGAAACTAGCAACCTATTCGTTTGCATGATGATGTTAGAAATGGGCTGTCTTTTGTGAAATTAAAGCATTTCACATACAAACATTGTTAAACAGCTTAGAGATTCTCTCTATCCTTGAAGGCCTATATTCTGCAGCTCCAAGGGATGGGCCCCCTGAGGTTGGATCTCCATGTAGTCCCTGTCCGGCTAGTAATTTAGGATTTCTGATTGCAAGATTCTGACTACAGTGCACAGAATTTTGCCTCCTGCCTTGGAAACGTTGCCCTTCTACCTAGAGTTAATTTTGTTAGCATATGAGAGCTGGACTTTATTGAATCTGTCTGGGTGAGCCTAGGAAATATTGTGTGCCTCATGTAAAGAGTGTTCGGTCAATAAAATAGGTGTGTTGTAGAATTTGGTCTGAGGTCTTTGTTCATGATAACCAGATGTGTTTTTGTGAGGTTGTGGAGAAACAACTCTTCCTTCACAACTTTAGACTTCTTCAGTGGCAACAATTATCTACAGAGAATGAGCAAAATATCACATATGACCAAATTGACTCAGATCAGTTTTTAACGCTCTTCTTCTCACACACTCCTTGTTTTTCTCTCAATAAATCCTCCACTAAGCATTGTGAAGTAGGGACTGCTTTGTTCACAACTATATCTCCAGCATTTAGAACTGAGTCTGACATATAGTATTGAATAAGCTCTCAATACATTTTTGTTGTTAGATAAATACTTCGCATTCATATGAAATAAAATTTAATTTTGAAGTACTACTTTATTTTCATTCATTTTAAAGACTTTCTTGAACCATTTTAAAAAACATTTTCTAAAATTGTTATCCTATGGGTGCACCCAACATCCATTAGGTAGTCCTTAGAAACTTGTAGCTTCTGAAGCACTCACCTAACACTCAAAGTAGAAGAGAAATATTTTCCAAATTAACCTAAAATTCTTAAGACTCTACCTCTCCCCACCATGCTGGTATTTTCCAATCCCAAACAGAGCAACGTTATTTTTTATTTTTAATTTTATTGAAGTATAGTTGATTTACAATACTGTGTTAATTTCTGCTGTACAGCAAAGTGATTCAGTTACACACACACAACATATATATATATATATATTCTTTTACCTATTCTTTTCCATGATGGTTTACAACAGGATATTGAATACAGTTCCCTGTGGTATACAGTAGGAGCTTGTTATTTATCCATCCTAATATAACAGTTTGCATCTGTTAATCCCAAACTCGCACTCCTTCCTTCCCCCACCCTCCCTCTTGGCAACCACAAGTCTGTTCTCTATGTCTGTGAATCTGTTTCCGTTTCGTAGATATATTCATGTTGTATTTTAGATTTCACATATAAGTGATAACTTATGATACTTGTCTTCCTCTTTCTGACTTACTTTTAAAACAACATTAATTTCATTCATTCACACCCCTCCTACTGTGTTGTGCCCCTCAGGCCTGACAGAGTGAGGAATAGGACCCTGTTGGGACATGTACCTCTTAATGACTGTTCACCTTGCTACGCAAAGACCCCATGAAAGATTTGAAATGACTTCTTGTAAGGACCTGATTATTTTCTTGGACAAGGACTTTTTGTAGTTTGTAGGAAAAATGGGGGAAATAGAGGGATTGTTTCTCCACCTCCTTTATTTTAAAAGGAGGCTGCTGAAATCTCTCTCAGGACCCCTCCATCTCTCACTCTCTGCTCGAAAAACAGCAAAACAGCAAAATGGTCAGAGTGCTTAGAAGCCTCACCCAGTCAAATCCTGTGATTTACAAATTAGAGATGAATGTGGAATTCAATAAAACCTTAGGGTAATTCCATCACCTGCACTGCCACCACACCCCGTTCCATGGCTTGGGGATAGGGTGGGAAGAATAGGGGCAGGGTGGAGTGGGCAGTTTGAGAAGGTAGTTAAAGTACCTGTGTGGTCCTTGGCAGGTCTTAGGACACAGGCAAAGATACAAACAGAGAAGGAAAAGCAAAAGATGATGAAAGTGGGGGGTGGGGGGAGGGGACACACAAAGAACAATGTCAAAGGTAAGTATTTGAGCTAAAAGAAGACCAGGAATGAAAAAAAAAGAAACCTAGGTTATCTTTTGATGCGTAATTCTACTCTCCAAACTCTGAATAGATTTTAACAATTCTTCACTTACATTTTTTCCTCTCCTCCCTCCTCTGTCTGATTTCTCTACTTTTCTTTCCTTCTCTCTGCCAAAATCCAAAATGGTGATTAGGCATCAGAGTGAGAGAGGCAGAGGTCTCTTAAATTCCTGTGGTTCACAATTCCAAGTTTGATTTTTTTTTTAAATAGAGAATCTATGGTTTGGATTTGTGCCATGCAGAGAATGCATAACAGAGGTCCTGTTATGCAAGCAGGATCATTGAATGAAGGATTTTCCTCTCAGTGCTGATTGTTATCTATCCTCTGCTTATCTAGCTAACACATATACAAATCTGCCTAGTTTTCTCTACCCCCAGAATTAAATCCTAATTTCTAAGGAGAACAGTTTCTGGGACAGAAACTCAGAAGTGAAGTCCTTGGTCCCAGTCCCAGCTGCCCACAGACTAGTTATGTGACTTTAGTGGATGTCATTTGCCTTAAATCATAATTACTATTCTCTGTCTTTTGTCCATTGAGTTTCCATCTTAATCTCCCCTTTTGTTGATTCTAACAGAGGATATTCTGTGTAACTGGATGATTATATACAGAAGTGACACATATATAAATGGGGGCACCCTCTCACAGTATTATATCCAAATCATATATGTATATTCAGTACTGTGAAAACTGTAAAGCACCATACAAATATTATTCATTCATCTCTCCTTCTTCCCCACTTTTTAACCCCTTATCCTTTTTGCCTAGACATGCACTAAAGAATGTGACTTCAGTGATTCTATGCAAGTCCCTCTCCAGAAATGCCACTGTAACTGGTAGTTCTAATGTCAAATTCAGCAGCTGGCTCTCCAGTGTGGACTTGTTTAACCCAATTGTCAGTCAGCTGGTAATCACCTTTCTTTCCTGGAAAAAGCACAGGGGTGATGTGCATTAGCAATGAGACAGATAATAAAAGGGAGCAACTTGGAGAGGAAGGGAGAAAGAGATAGGCCTTGCACATTAATAGACAAGGAAAGCGAATTTGGCTAACAGAAAGGTTGGCTGTAGCTCATCTCTCTTCTCCCTCCCATCCTCCTAACTAAGGGAAAGAGTGTGTCCAGGAAATCAAAACCACCATGTCAAGGAAGATCTTACCTGAGGGAGAGGTGACAATATTCCATAATTAGGTGACAAATTCAATAAGATTATGAAATGGACTGTTGGTTCTAAAATAGTGGGATCTTACCTGTTCTTTGGAGAATTTACAGTTCTCTCTGGAAAGCTCTCATACTCATTAGGACCTACTAGAAAATTGGGGGTAATTTTACATGTTGGAGAACCTGAAGACACAACATGATTTTCTGACATCTAAGTTTAAAACATTGAAATCACAATCTTGTTACTGGCTGAACCCAGTCCACTGAGTTAGTCAAATTCAAATGGCATTAGTCTTGCCTTCTCTACTCCATGTTTTGTAAGGAAATATTAAATCGACCTAATGGGAAGCATAAAAGGTCAGACTTAGATATTTTAGGAAAAAATTTCTCTTGAAGACTTACCATTTTGTGCTAAACATCTCAGAGAATTTTTATCTGCATCATCAGCCTGCACAAAGATGCAGTCTCTTCAAAAGATTTTAGTAGAACTCCAGGCTTCTTCTACGGTTGCCGAGGAGAATAAAGTGTCTCTTTCTCTATAGTACTTAGGTTAAAGGGATGGCTTTCTTTTGCTAGTCAAATGTCCAAGTTCCATAGCTTTTCTTTCCATAGCCAACTCAATATTTTCAGTATATCAGGGTATGGAAAGAGTCATCACTCTTAATGTATGACTTTGGATATGACCTGAATATCTACATATTTATTAAGAATTTTGTATAAACATTTACATATCTGGTTTCTACAGCTAATATATAAGCAGAAGATTGGGATTATATTGTACTCATTCTGTGCTTCCCATGGCACTGTATATTACAAGTGCTCTCTAGATAGATAGAGAGAGATCTCTTTCTCCATATATATATACATATATATATATGTGTGTGCATATATATATATATATATATATATATATATATATACACACATTCAAAACTCTTTGTAGCCAAAGTGTTATCTTTGGACTGTCTACAGAGAATAATAGGCCAGAAAACTACTGCCCATGGGCCAAATCCAGCCCACCATCTGTTTTTGTAAGGTTTTACTGGGAAGACATCCATGCTTATTTGCTTATGTATTGTCTCCAACTGCACTCACTCCATAGCTGCAGATTTGAGTAGTTGTGACAGTGAAAGTCTGTCTTGCAAGCCTAAAATATTCATTATTTAGTCCTTTACAGAAAAAGTTTGCTGATTCCAGGTCTGTATGAATAATAATGTCATAATATCAAAGAATTATTATTAGTCAGAAGACACCTGTGCCCAGCTGAACATAATCCATTGAAAGGAGAGTAGAGTTGATGAAAAAAGTCTCCAATATTTTATTCACTAATCATCCACGAATCTTATTTGGCATCCACTCTCTGCCAGTCACTATTTTAGTGCTTGAAATATAGCAGTGAACATAACAAAGTCCCAGCTCTCCCAGAACTTTCATTTTTGTGATGGAGTCAGAAAATAAACACACAAGTAAAATAATGTCAGAGAGTCATATGTGCTAAGGAGAAAATAAATAGAGTAATGGTATAGATCAGTGTCGTCCAATAGAAATATGTAATGTAAGCCCTATATGTATGTTAAGGTATTCTAGAGTAGCTCCATTTAAAAGTTTAACAAGTGAAATAATTTTTAACATTGTTTTATTTAACCCAATATGTGCCAAAAATCATCACTTCAACATGTAATATTAATGAGATAAGTTGTATTATTTTTTCATACTAAGTCTTTGAAATTCAAGGTTTCTTACACTTATATTTGCAACCTGTTTCAATTCTGAGTAGCCACATTTCAAGTGCTCAATAGCCAAAGTATGACTACTGTGTTGGATAGTGCCAGTCTAGAGAATGACTGGAGAAGCTTCTCTAAGAAGGTGACATTTGCTCTAATACCTGATTAATGAGAAGACAGCCGGAGAGAAGGACCAGCTGGTGCAAGAGAACTCAAGAAAAATTAAGGAGCTCCAGAAAGCGGGGTGACAATATCAGAACAAAGAAAGATTGGGAGCACATGAGGCAGAGAGGGAGGCAGGAACTAGAGGACCAGGAGACTTGTGGCTATCTAAGGAATCTAAATTTAGTTCTAAATGGGATGAGAATATCCCTGACTGGTTTTGAGCAGAAGATTAGTATAACTTGGTTATTCTCTTTTAAAAGTTACTCTCATTGATGTGTCTCCTCTACAGTGTATACTGGGACAAGAATGCAAACAAGGAAACCAATTAGAAAGCCATTTTGGTAGTCCAGTTATAAGAAAACAATGACTTGGATATTTGTGTAACATTTTATGGATTTCAGAATTCTTATACATACCTACCTCTAATGTTATTAGCTAGTATATGAAGTAATTAGCACTATACTGGATGTATAGTAAGGACTCAATAATTTTTGCATAATATTATTAAGAAATTCAAATCTGGAAGATCCTTCTACATAAGCTAGAGCAGTTCTTTGACAATCAGGCTTCCTCTGTGGCCAGGTAATCTTAGATTGCTTGATTTAGGCAAGGGATAGAGACTTTACAATTTCTTCAATTTGGAAGGATTTATTGTGAGGTTACACATAATAGTAGGAAAGACAGGAATCTCAGAGAACTCTAGAAAATCCTCATAGCTGAATTACTCCTTCAACAGCAAATGTTCTTTGCCCTCAGTTATAGGGTATTGATGTTCATGGGAGTCACGTTTTTTCCCCCTTTGTATTCCTTCTCTGCTCCATCTGAGGAATTCTTCTCTTATTTCCTACTTCAGATTCCTAGGAGAAAGAGTCTACTAAACTTAGCTAATCATTGTCATCCCTGTTAGGTTAGAGCTTTCCATCCAGACCACTGAAAAGTCTGTGGGTGATAGCCCTTGAGTCATGTGCCCACCCCTGGTCCAGTCAACTATGGTAGAAGTATAGTAGGGTAAAACACAGAGTTATGTGGTACAGAACATGGTCACTGTTGAAGAAGAAAAGGCTTATCTCAGTAAGGACTATGGATAATGCTTTTTCTATTAAAGAAGAAGGTTATGTGTAGAGTAGACACTGCAATTAATCTGTTCAATGTCTTGTGTTCATTCAAAAGATATTGCTTACTTGTGCCAGACACTGTTCTGCCCACTGGAGACATGGTAGTGAACAAAACACAAATCATCCTGCCTTCCTGGAGCATGCATTCTACAGGAAAGATATAAACAATAAAACAATAAATCAGTAAAATATGTACACCAATGAGTAAAAAAATACTACAGACAAAAATAAAGCAAGAAGAGTGATTAACAGTGTCCTAGGGAAGAGTGCTTTGATTTTACAAAGGATGGTCAGGTGAAGCTTGAAGAAAGTGAGATGTTAATTATGCAGTTTACTAAGATAGAGCTAGAGAAAGAGAAATTTTGCCAAAACTGAACATCAGTGCAAAAGCTCTGGAATGTTGGAGGATCCACAGGAACACTAGTGTGACTGAAGCAGAGCAAGGGAGGGACAGAGGTCAGAGAGACAATGGGAACTAAGCTATTTGGGGTCTTATAGGTCATTGTAAGGCCTTTGGCATCTACTCAGAAGGAAATGGGAAGCCATTGGAAGGTATTATGCACTGGAGTGACCTGACTGACTTCAATTAAAAAAGAAAAAAATCACTTTACCGTGAGGAAAATACAAGAAGATATAAAGACAGAAGCCAAGAAATCAGTTGAGAGGATTTTGCAATATCCAGGGAGCAATACTGGTGGCTTGGAAGCGGTGAGAATGGTCAGACCCATCAGGGAAAGCTCCAGATGGGAAAAAGCTTTATCAGCCCTTCTGAGAACTCTTCTTATTTGGACAATGCTGGCCTCTCTACCTCTTTGTTTACCTGTAATTGCCCATCTGGACATAGTCTGTAGCATTATAAATCTCTACCACCTAAGGAGAATTTGGTAGCACTCCAGACAACTGACTCAATAAAGCATTGTGTTTCTTGATGACTTATTTCTCAAGCTGGATGTGGAATTGAAGGGAAGTGTATCTGAGGAAGAAGCCAAGCCCTTAGGCTATGATAATGAAAATGACCTGTATAAGGGAGGAACATTTACTTCAAGGTCAACAATGTAATATCTTCTTAGCTCAAGTCAACCTTGGGATTGGAATCATGGCAATTCCTGTTTGCTGCCTTTTCCTCAGTGAGCCACCCATTTGGCTTCTGGTTGCAGCCATCTTGACAGAGGGCACCTGCCCACCCATGGTGAGTGCAATCAGATGGAAGGTGCGTTCCCCACCCAGCTGCCCAAGGCCCATGCCAACCATCTGGAGTCACTAGAGCATGACTGCTCCAGCTGGGGTGGGTGAGGTAGCACTATGAAAAAAGCTGGAGAGTTAAGGAATCTGTTCAGTTCAATAAAGATAACTGGATTCCAATATCAGTCAGGAGGTCTGAAATCTGTTCCCTACTCTCTTGCAGAGAATATAAGAATATACATAAGTTCATTTCAATAGACATATAGTAACCATGTGTCAGGAATATACAGGGATGATAAATAATACATATCCCTAACTTTAAGGAATTCATATTCTATCAATGGAAATAAACACATCAATGTACAACTAAGAAAATATGTCAAATATTATTAAAATGTATAGAAACTGTTATATAGACATAGATTAGGGTGGGACTAAACCTGTCTAGAGGAAGGGAGTAAGTCCTGTGTTTTGAAGAAAAAGTCAAATTTGTCACTGGGCAAGAGAAAGAAAGAGATTCCAGGTTGAACATGCATTTACAAGCATAAATAGAAAGATATGAAAGTGGATCATATATTTGGCAAATGATAAATAAAAAATTTTAACCAGAAAACAGTATGCAGGACAAAGTGAGTACAGATTTGGAAAGGTAAGTTGTTAACAGGTTGTAAATAGCCACTTTATTGGGTAGGAAATACAAGCCCATAAAACATTTCTTATTTCTCCTTCTTTATCAGGAGAGTAACATGATGATTTAATAAAACAGGGCATAAATGTCTTCAAAATCTGAACTTGAACCTGACTTTATCACTTCACTTTGCTTTTTCTTTACTTCATTCCCTGTTCTATACAACACCACTGATTTTCCTATTTTTAGTCTCTCTCCACATTTTCCTGTATTTTTCCCACAGGAAAAATAATACAATGGACATCAATACAACTAATAAAATACTAAAAAGAAAAAAACTAGAAAATATCCCTTCTGCAGGTTTTTTTTATTTTAAACATCTTTATTGAAGCATAATTGCTTTACAATGGTGTGTTAGTTTCTGCTTTATACCAAAGTGAATCAGTTATACATATACATATGTTCCCATGTCTCTTCCCTCTTGCATCTCCCTCCCTCCCACCCTCCCCATCCCACCCCTCTAGGTGGTCACAAAGCACCGAGCTGATCTCCCTGTGCTATGCGGCTGCTTCCCACTAGCTATCTATTTTACATTTGGTAGTGTATATATGTCCATGACACTCTCTCACCCCCTTCTGCAGGTTTGATAAACATGTGGGCATTAGGTCTTCACAAACATACAGTGTGACATTTAAATTCTTTTCTGACTTTAGCTGCAACCCACAAACCATGATTTGTTTTCATTTTAACCCAGTCATATGAAAATATTTTAATTTCCTTGAAAATTAATGTCTCTGGAACTGTGTTTTTCCTTCCATGGTGATATAATCTATATGCACTCACTGCTTTTGTATTTTTTTTTCTTTTCCAAGATAGTTCCCTGGGTGAAGAAATTCTGTTGCTGTTGTTGTTATTTTGGTTATTTCAGTAATTTCTTGATTATCATAAAAACATTGGGGGAAAATCCATCCAGATTCTTTGAATCAGGGAAGTCAGAGAAATTCTTCCTTAAGTGTGGAATTATGGTATCCCTAGAGGAGCACTAGACCAAGCATCAGGAGACCTGGCCTGCCACTAACTAACTTTGTGTCATTTGACAAGATGCTCAGTCCTCTTGACGTTCTATCCTCACTGAAAATGAGGGGCTCAGATTTAATTCTGCTTAACTGTTCTTATGAGTTCAAAATGCAATGGCAATAACCTCCTATAGGGTTTCTCTATTTGTAGAATTTCTAGCTACCGAGTACATTTCATGGAAACTGCCCGTTGACTCAGTAGGTTCCAAAGTACACCTGCCCATCTGAATTTCCAAGGCATCATCCTATTCATCCAGATCATGAAACACCAAGTCTGGCCATGATAAGAGACTAAAGTAATTTTTGGATCATTTACCAGCTTACATAAGCAAACCCTATAAATCACCAAGCATGAATCCCCATTCATCCGGATTATAGTTTTGAAAAGCTAGATAAAGAGCAAAAGAAGAGGAGGGAGACAAAGAGAGGAAAGATCGGTGATAGAGAATTTGAGATCCAAAGAGAGATAATCCCGGCTTCAGTACTGAAGTTTGCTTTTTCATAATTTGCCCTAATGGCTCACTCAAGCATTGAAAGGTCAGAGATTATTATCTCTCAGCGAGGTGACACATCCATTTATCACACTCAAGCTAATGTAAATGCGTTGGATAACTCCAAAAGGGGGTGGGGGAGATTCTTTATTCTAGCCTCTATATTCTTTCTTCTTCTTCTTCTTCTTTTTTTTTTTTTTTTTTTGGTTAATAAGTTTTTGTTGAACAGAGAAGATATATATGTTAATGTTCAACTTGAATTGTAAGTCGTTTAAAAGGATTTCTAATGATCACTTTCATATTGAATTATTAGACAGTCAATTAACAGACACAGAGCTAATCTCCACCATCTCTTACTGGAGGGAAATGAATTACGGGGCTATTCTATAGGTAGACAAGATTCACTGAGTCGTATAAGTCAGAGCAGTTGGTGCCTCAATACAAAACAGGAAATCGTGTGCTATTTTCTCCAAATAACTTTTCATGTATGTTCACGGGTAGTTTCTTCAGCAGAACTTCATTTTCCCCCTTGGAAGAGTATTCCTGTCTACCCAAGTCATCATGTCCCTCGAATTCTAGGGTTTTAAAAACACTGGAGTCCCAATGTTTTTAAAAATCAGTCAGATTTTTCCTTAAATATTTTCAAAGATATATGACTATCCTCAAAATAGTTAAATTGAACCCTCCTCATTGGATACACATTCTTTTTCTTTCTTCTTTTCTATAACCTTTTTAAAAATCATATGCTGCATTATTGATAACTTTCTTAAACCAGTAGAAAAAAGGAAAAGAGTGACAAACTATTTCTATAGATGTGAGGTGCCTGCCTGCTTCTATTACATGATCTCCCTTTGGCAGGATCAGTGCTTATTTTCATAACCCATTTACACTCTCCCATACCTAAGTAACATAGATGTAGCATGAAAATCATCCTCTACCACACACCATAATAATGTCTGAATAATAATACTAATAACACTAATAATAGTAATAATAATAATAATAGCTTATTATTAAGCAAATGTCCTATAGACAATGTTTTCTCTGTACCAGGATTGTGCTAAGAACTGCCCTTTAAGATAGGCGCTATTATCTCAATTTGATAGATGAGAAAACTGACACCAAGAAAGTTTAAATAATCTTCTAAGATAACAAAGCCAATCAGCCATAGAGTTGGGAATTTAATTTGGGTCTCTTTGACCTCTGCTCTTTTTATTACAATAGAGTTTTTCAGCACTTGATTTGTGACCAATTCATGACTCATAAAATAAATTTTTAAAATATCAGAGAGTATAACATGAAGTAAGAGTCATTATTGTCTTGTGAAACTTTTGTTTTAGACTTTACATTCATGTGAACGTGTGTGTGTAAAGGGATGTGGTATACATTGTATTTCTCACAGTCAAAATAATTTGAAAGCCACTGTATATTATGCTTTTTCTACATTGTATTAACCCCTTGAGGGTAGAGACTCAGTTTGTCCACTATTGTACCTCAAGATCATAGTTGACGTTAAAAATATTTTTTACTGAATATGGCTATTTTATAATCAAAATGTCATTCTATTATTAAATCTATGGGTACAGGCAGAGTTTCATCTGAATGGTGAAGTGTTAGTTATGAAATATGTCTTCCAACCAAGAGGCAGAAATGAAAGGGAAGCCCAGGAGTGCTATAGACTGAGGCTTTCTTCCCATGGTATTGACCCTGAAGGAATTCACGGTTTCCCAGCTGGGCTACTGGACTGGGGAATTCACATACCTGCATCCTTTACTCAGAGGCAGGCTTCTGGCTGGGAAGTACGGCATCAAGGTAGGGAAATGTAAAGAGCTGCCGACCATTTGGGGATAGAACATAAATATCTCAGAACAGTAGTGAACAAGAAAGGGTTTGACAGCCCTGAGAACAAAGCTCCTATACTTTATTAACTGGTCTGTGTTTCTCTAATTCTTTTATTTTCTATGTTCTCTGTTATTTTCCATTGAACTTTGTAAAATATTGGAAATTTCCAGTATTTTAAATCTGCTTTTAAGAAGCTAGGGAAAGGAAGGAAGAAATTGTTGTTCCCATTGTTAGTTTGTTATCAAAATAGCATCAATTGTTTCTTTTCCTATTTTTTTTAACATGTTCTTTGTAAGAAATTTAGAAAATGCAGAAAATGTAAAAAAGATATAAAAATTACTAGAATTTTCATACCCAGAGATCATTGCTATTAACATGTTGGCATATTTATTTCTAGTTTTATTTTTATCTATTTGTGTGAAAATATTTTTGTCAGGTCATGTTCTACATATAGCTTGGTATCCTGCTTTTTTCTCTTAATTCTGAACTTCAAGTATTTTCGTGTAATTTCTTTTGACTTTAAACAGTCCTTAAATAATATAATTTTAATAGTCTGTCTAATATGTTATTGAATAGTTGTATCACAACTTTTTTCTATAAATTCACTTATGTTTACCACATATTGCTTTTGATTGTAAGATTTTGTCAATCTTTCTTCATTATTATACTTTTCCAGATAGATATCTAGCAATATTGTCTTCTCTCTCCTGAAATCTTCAACATTTCTTGCTTCACCCTCATTCTCAGCGGATGACCTTGCTTTTTATTTCATTATTTCAGAAAAGAACATCCACAAGCTTCCCCCACAAAATGTATCTATTTATTTATTGGCATCCACCTGACTTTTGCTTGTTAATATACAACTGTCTTTATTCCTATTTTAGGCTCACAGCTCCACTTGTGAGCAAGTTTTCATCCTCTCCTGCTTACTCAATGATATCACTTTGGCATTCCCTGCTGCCCATTCCACATTATAAAATTTTCTCTTTCCTGAATCATTCCCATTTGCTTATACAAATCTGGGAAGTATAATTATTTCTATTTTACATACATGGAAAGTGAGATTATGACCTTATCCTGACTTTATCACTGTCTCTTTTTCCACTGTATTGGTTAGCTTTTGCTGTGTAATAAGCACTCATACAATTTAGAGACTTGAAACAATATACATTTATGTAGCTCATGATGTTGTGGATTGGCTGAGCAGATCTTTTGTCTAGGTCAGCTGGTCTATTTCTGCTGGGCTCACTAAAGCATCTGCAGTCAGCTGGCAGGCCAGATGGTGGCTGGATGATCCAGGATGGCTCCACTCATGTGTCTGCCTGTGGACAGGCTGTTGGCCAGATCACCTTATTTCTTCTCCATAACAGCCTCTCACTTTCCAGCAGGCTAGCTTGGGCTTTTTCACACAGTAATGATCTCAGGGCTCTGAACACAACAAGAAAAGGCACATCCCAAAACACAACAGCTTTTCAAGCTTCTGCTTGTTCACATTTGTAAATGTGCCATTGATCAAAATAAGCCATGTTATAAAATGCATGTTGTATGGAAAAACATAACTGTAAAATACATAGGTGAAAAAGAAGGAGAGATATTCTGACACATTTCATTTACAGGGCTGCAGATATATAGACATCGTTACTTCAATAACCTCCCTCAAAGATGTTATAAAAAAACTTTAATATGTAATAGATATTCTGAATGTTATTTTTTTTCTTTCTCTTGAGATGGAGGGCCAAACTGTGGTAACCAGTTGACCACAGACATATGAATGAGTGCAGCAGATAGCAGCCAAATGCCTAGAGAAACTATGTTATCATCAACATAGAGGCAAGGGGGTCTATAATATTGATCATAATATCATTTACTGATTTTAGAAAGGGGAGTCCCAAAAGCACTGGTGACAGTTGTTTCCTAAGATGGGGGATAAGGATTGATGGTAGAAAATTTTTTTTAATAAACTTAATTGACTTCATATAGCTTCGGCATCATGGGAGTAGACAATGCATCTCAATCCCACTTTAAGTCAGCTTTTGGTCAAGGCTCGTATAAATTAAAATCCCTTTTCCTAACCAGTCAACTACACAATGCTTTCTTACTAATTCAGGAGAGGATGAAGACCAGATAAGAGGGAGTACAAGTTGTCTCAGGTGACCTTGTTTATTAAAAAATAAACGTACAGAGAAAAAAAGCAGTAACCATATATAATCCTAGAGATTAAAATGGGGGAAACATAGACAGTAAAGAATTTGTACCAGGAGGAAGAGATTTGGGAGTTTGAATTTGGGTCCAACATATGGAATGGGATGGTGTTAGGAGGTAAGGACAAAGCGTGACAAAATCTGAACCACAGGCTCAAGATGGGTCACAGAAAGAGTGGGACACATATTAGAAGAGGGACAGGGTAGATGTTTACTACTCATAATCCCTCAATAGGGCAGAAAACTGAAGAGAGTTGTGTCTTTAAGACAATATTCAAGAGTTTGTTTACAGGTTCAACTTTGTTTTCTCCACAATGAATATCTAACTGCCCAGGGGGCTTTCCACCATGTTATGAAAGATACCCAGACTCTGGGTGAGTCATGCAGTGAATAGTGCTTGGATCTTAGAGTCATACGTACCTGGATTTGAATCCAGTCTCTAACACTTACTAGTTGTGTGACCTTGAATAATTTACTTAATACTTCTCTGGGTCTGTTCCCTTTTCTATGAAATAGAAATAATAATACATACTTTCTTGGATGACCGTGAAGATTAAATAAGAATATATATGTAAAGGGTGGCAAACAGATTAAGTATTCAGTAAGTAGTGTAATTAATATTGTCAGATAATATGGATTCAATTTCTCTCAGTTACCTATTTTGTAGCTTGGGTAAGTTACTAATGTCCCTAGACCTGTTTTCTTTTCTGTGTAATTAGGATCCTGTTAATTTGTGAGGTTCAGAGTGTTCCAAAAATCCTTTAACTTTGAATACAAA
The DNA here is from genome assembly GCF_965194825.1 of Balaenoptera physalus. Classification (NCBI taxonomy): domain Eukaryota; kingdom Metazoa; phylum Chordata; class Mammalia; order Artiodactyla; family Balaenopteridae; genus Balaenoptera; species Balaenoptera physalus. The sequence goes on along the minus strand of NC_138882.1, from coordinate 75,884,978 downwards.
TACTGTAATTAGGGTCTATAGCACACTTTTTCTTGCACTTTTGAGAAGACTGGGAATAAGTTATTAATGCATCTGTACTTTCCTTAGATTGCAGTGAATAATTCTACTTGAGACTAACTAGAGCTTTTGAGCTTGGTGAAGAAGGGGAGAGATGTACAGCTGGAATATATTCCTCATGTACAGTACCTGCCCCGGTGAATATGCTAGCATACTTTGCACAGATGTCTCTTTATTTCCAAACAGGAAACCAATTGCCTTTCTTGTTTCAGTCTGAGAAGTTTTCCTATATTGCTACACAAATGATGGGAGACATCTCTCAAACTTTGCAGAGCTTCTCCCCTAGTGGTATCTTTGACCAGATGCCTCTCAAGTATCTCACATTGCAAGAGGTAACCTTCATCTTTTAAGCTGAAAATCACCTTTATTCTATTATTTTATAATTATTGTTTCTCAGTTGTTCACACACACATACACATACACACACACACACAAATCGGACTGAGAAAGGGTGAGTGAGGAGAAAATGCTTTCAGGCTTGGTGCTAAAGTCAGGAATCTTTTCATTGTTGTTGTTTGTAACTGGTGATCAAGGTATGGTGAAATCTGCCAGACTGAGCCCAGGAGCCGGAAATGCTCTTCCCACAGGATGTGTGCCTCACAAACAGCAGCGACCCACCATGCCCAGCTTCCCCAGTGCCCCCTGCTGTTGTTTCCTTAGCAACCAAGCAGAGAGCAGGGCATATCCCAGAAAGTCCTGCATAGTTGCTACAGAAACCCTAGGGCTTTCCTAATTAGAGCCAGGTTGAGCTACAGCTAGTGAGGATGGGCATTCTTGCTTCCTTTGGGAAAACTCTCCTTGAAAGGCAAATCAGAGCATCCCTAAACCATCCACATTTTACCTCTCACCCTGGTGAGATATGCACATTAGATTTGCCTCAATAACACCAGGCTTCCAGGCATTGAAACAGTTTTCAAAATCCTTGGTGTAACACAGAGTTTCATAGCCAGAGAAAGTATAGCTTCCCAGATGTTCTGGGACAGACTTACGCATGGATATATTTGACAGTTTATCGTGTGACCTTATTTTCCTTTGCTATTAGGGGGTGACAACAGTATGGGGATTTTCAGAGAGCTAGTTGGCTGGTGAAGGAGATATAGTCTGGAGGGAAACTAATTGTTCATACTCTTCACATTACAAGCAGAGATGGGTAGAAACTTGTTCTTCTCAAAAGGTCAACAACCTCTCTACTATAAAACTTATTTTTCAACAGCACAGAGTCTCAATTTTCTTGATCACTCAAGAAAGTTGCTTTTATCAACTTAGATTACAAGTTTGATCCTTGGAAATACTCTCTCACGAGTACTTTCAACCTCTTGTTCCTTCTTCCTTTGCCCTTTCCCAGAAAAACCTAAACTCTCAATTCACCACGTAGTCTCTGTTCCTTTAATTTAACAACTGGCACTTTTAAGGAAAACCATATAACAGTGTGGTTTGGGGCCACAACCAATCCATGGTCTCTGACCTTAGCTGTGCCCTTTGCTTACTTGTCCTTGATCAGTCTCCTTTTCCATTTTCCTCAGTAACTGTTCTTAACCTTCACCTCTCTCTTCCTGCTCCTTGCTTCTCCATCCCTTTCTTTATCCTCAGCAGATGAGCCCTTATATAACATCATCAGAGATTTTAAGCCATCTGAAATAAATGGCTTTGACCACTGAGCAGCTACCTGCAAATTATCTAAATAAGAACTACGTACTCCCTCCCTCCAGTCTTCTTATCCTGCATCTTAAAACAAGATGCTCCACTTTTACAATGTTCTTCCACACCCATACAGACATCATTTATTGCCCACTTTGTCCTAAATCTTCAACCTCTCCTTCAACACTAGCTCTATCACCTCAGACTATTAACATATTCATCAAAAATAACATCAACATAAAACAAAACCAGAAATCTCAAACCTCCTAGTTACCTCCCCATCTCTGTCCCTTTCCTTAGTCAAGCATCTTAAAATATATTCATTTATTCATTCATTCATACAATATACTTGCCTTACTCTGCACTGTTCTGAATACTGGGTTACATTGATAAATAAAACAAATAAAATTTCCCATACTCCATGGAGATTACATTCTAGTGAAAGGACATAGAGAATAACCAGAGTGTGTTGCAGGGTGAAAAGTGCTATGGTGAAAAATGAAAGCCTGGCAAAAGACAATATAAGAGTGAAGTTTAAAATGGAAAAAAATTACAATTCAAAATAGCACCAAAAACATTAAGTTCACGGGGATAATTACAATAAAGTATGTAAGACCTCTACAGAGACAACTATGAAATATTATTGAGAAAAATAAATAAATAAATATGCTATGTTCTTGTATTAGAAATTTCAATATTATACAACTGTCATTTCTCTTCAAATTGATCTACACATTAGTGATATATTAATCAAATTTCTATTCAAAATGGTAAGGGCCAAGAAGAGCCAAGACAATCACGAGGAAGAACAAAATTGAAGAACTTACAGAGATTAAGACTGTGAGATATTGGCATGAAAATAAACAAATCAGTGCAATAAAAAAGAAAGTTTAGATACACACCTATACATATTTGGTCACTTGATTTATAAGAAAGATGGTACTGAATAGTTGTGGAGAAAAGTTAAATGTTTCAGTCACTGTTGTGGAGCCAACTAGATGGATGGATAGATAGACAGATAGATAAATGATAGATAAATAGATAGATAGACTGACAGATAAAGAGATGAACATTGACCTAACTCACACCATACACAGAAACAGATTCCAGATGGATTTTAGCCCTAAATGTAATTCTAGAAGATAATATAGGAGAATATCATTACAAGCTTGAGATAATTTGAAAATTATTTTTAAAGAGCATAAATAGCACTAACAACAAGAAAAACATTGATAAAATATCAATAAACAGGACTACATTAAAATTTAAAATTTCTGCTATACCAAAAGAGATGGCGTTAGAGGATTTTGAACAGAGAGGTGAGTTGATCTTACTCCTTTCTTAAGGAATGACTGTCCATGCTGTCTTGAGAGTAGAATGTAAGGAGGCAAGTGTGGGAGTGAGGAGGTGATTTAGCAGTGGACACAATGTGAGTGGTTAAATTCTAGTGAAGGTGTAGCTTATGAGATTTGCTAAAAAATTCTTAAATGTGAGAGAAAGAGTCAAAGATAATACCAAATTTTGTTTGATCTGAGTCAAATCAGTCAAACACTTTTCAGACTGTTCTGACTATACAGCAGGTATCCTCTCTGCTCTATCTGATGTTAGCAGCTTGCTCATTCTAAAAACATCCTATTTATCTGTTATTGGTGAGCCCTTCCCTTATGGTTCTTCACTTACCCCTCTAACTTTTCCCTTTCAAGTCCTCTCATAACTTCCTCCTCTGCCTCCTTCTTAGATCTGCCTCCTTAGGAGGCTGACTTCAAACCACTGCTCTTTTTCTTCTGCATGTCTTATGATCGTGACCTCATCAACTCTGGTTTAATTACAACCACATGCTTATGATTACCAAAGATATATTTGTGCAGCTGGACATTCATTCAAACATCAAAATTATATATGAGACTTCCTGCTGGATACATCATCAGATATCTTCCTAAGTATATCATACTCAGAAATCCAAAACAAACTCATAGTTTTATTCCACTCCACAGTGACATGCAAGTCTTCTAGGTCTCAGTCCACCCAGTTACTTAATCCCAAAACCAGGAAGTCATCTGAGATTTCTTCTTGTCTATTACCCACCCAGCCCTAATAACTAAGGGTTAACAGTTTCACTTCCTAAGTATTTCTTGAACCTATCCCCTCATATCCAACGTGTGTTATTCTGACAAGTCCATCACGCTCCTTCATACTGACCTAGTGTAATTTTTTCTGATTGTAATTCTATATTCTTGCCCTCTTAGAATCCAACTTGCCTACTATACCTGGATGACTGATCTAAAAATTATGATCTTGTAACTCCTCTGCTTAAAACCTTTCAATGGCTTTTTATCATTTAAAGGATAAAGCAGAAATTCTTTAACTTGCTACTTAAGACCCTCCATAATTTGATACCTGTTTACTCTCCAATATCCTTTTCCACTTCCTGCCTTGAAATTGGTGCTTAAATAATTCCAAAATTGAAGGTATCACACACGTTCTTACTTCCTTATTTTATAAATGCAATTTCCTACGTTTACAAAGCCTTTTTTTTCCCTTTTCATTCACTATTCACTCACTAATTTCTTTTCATTCTTCCTTGGGACTCAAATCAAATCTAGAATTTAAAATCAAAAGATTTGAATTTGAAAAAAAAAATTCTTCCATTTACTAGATAAATGATTTTTATGTCTCCACTTATTCCTTTTTACATCAGGGATAATGAACGTTACTTCAAAGTATTGTTATAAGGATCGAGATTAGATATTTAAAGCGTTTATCTCACTAAGACGCTTACTAAATAGCGAATGTTATCATTGCTCTTTTTATTATTATTAAACTTCTGAAGGAGGGCTTCCTTCAGATACTAGGTTCAAAAAAATATCCACATCCACACACCCTGTGCACACTAAAGTTAAAGGACTTTTACTACATTACAATACGCTATCTCTATATTCTATTGTTCCTACCACCACATTACATAAATTCATAGGAAGCGTGGCAGATACTGCTGGATGTTCTATGATGTCCACTCTTCTCTTTTTCCTTTACTGTTTGAACTCTCTGTTTAACTGTGTATATTGCTTCCCAGAATAATATTTCTCATTTCCTTTCACTTATTGCTTCATAAATCATCTCAAAACTTAGTGATTCAAAACAATAACATATTATCCCTCACATTTTTGTGAGTAAGAAATTCAGGAGGAGCCAATCAAGTCCATTGGCTCAGATCTTACACATGGCTTCAGCCAGATAGAGATAGACCTAGAAGAATAGGGTGGACTGAACATTAGATAACCAACTGAGAATTTCTCTCCTTATGTAGTCTAAGGGTCTTTCCATGTGGTCTTTGTATGGCCTTTTTGGACTTTTGTCACAGCACTGTGGCCTCAGGACAGTCAGACTGCTCTTTCATCCAAAAGAAAGATTTACAAGAGGATCATCTGGAAACCATATTACTTATTATCTAGGCTCTTAGTGTTACCAAACTCAGGTTTGGCTGCTCACCACTTGAGGACCAATACTCAAGGGACAAGTGTTGGTTGGAAAAGGAAAGGTTGCTTTATTAGGGGGCTATCAACCTGGGGAGAAGGAGGACTCATGTCCAAAAACCAACTCCAAAGATTCTGATCAACCATGAAAATTTTATAGGGAGAATCATTTGGGGAGGGGTCAGAGTCTTCTTTGAAAGAAGGTGGAGAAATTGGAAGTCCTTTTGAATAAATGTGGAAATATCCTGAATGTGCCATCAGAAAGGGAAGCTTTCAAAGCATGATTTATTGTACATTGTTGAATACTGAAAATTTATGTTTACCACCTCACCAGGATATGTCTGGACAATTATAAAATTACCAGTTAGTTTCTTCAAGAGTGTGTGTCCCAGAGTGTTTGAATGGTTGAAGTTCATGTTGTGCCTGATTCTTACACATATCTGAAGATGGGAGTCTATATTCACTTTGAATCATAACTATCTCTAAAAGAGAATAATGTGAATTAGACTAGGTCAGGAGATCTGAAGAGAGAGATTACTTACAATCATCAAACCCAGCCTTTCCTGGAGGAGAACAATGGTCCTCTTTGTCTGTTCTCCCTGCTGGTGAGGATATCCCAATCCATCCAATCCTTACTTCAGACAGGAGTTGTTTAACTAGTACAAACCACATTTTTTCCAGCCTAGCCCTTCTCTTTTGAATTGCTGTGTCGACCCCTGCTATATATGACTTGGCCTCATCATCAAATGCCCATATCCTGACTTCAAACCTCAACCCATTTCTAGAGCTTACCTTATCCTGCACACCACATTACCTGATACCATCTTTTCCCATATTCTCTGATTCTTCATCCTTATTATAGTTTAGACCTAATACTGAAATTGTTTTCATAGCTCAGACTTGGACTTCTCTAAAATCAATAATAAACCTCCAATTTAGCTTCATTTTCTCTGGGCTACTGGGAATCCATCCCTGTGGTAATGGACATTAGGCAGCATGGAGTCACCTTCATTGGTAGTCTCATTCTGGGATTTTTCATGGGATTGAGAGACAGTATAACACAGTGGTTAAAAGTCAAGGCTCTAGAGCCAAATGCCTGAATAGGAATTTCTTTTTGACCTTGACCATGTTGTTTAACTACTCTGTGCCTCAATTTTCTCATCTGTACAACAGTGGCAATAGTAAGACTCAAGTCTAAGGTTTTAATAGGAAGTGAATAAAATAATGTATGTATCAAAAAGAACTATACCCATCACATATTAAACAATAAACATTCACTAGTGTCACATTGATATTAGTATTATAACTATTATTCCCCAGTTTGTATAATTGGACCCCTGCCTGTCCAGAGGCTCATTGCTCATTTTAGTTTCAACCTTGGCAACTGGATCCTGGTCCTATTTCCCTGTGACTTGAGATTCTGTCTTGATAAACTTCTTAATTCCCGAAGTTAAAGACGTTACCTTGATTTTATTCCTTTCTTTACCTCATACCATTTGTTGGTATATACTGGATCCCTCAAAACCCTGTCAAGTTTCTGAGGCCCTGCCAACTGTGGTAGACAGAACTAGTTTGATTTTACAAATTCTCTTTTCCCTTTGCTATGGGTTGGATGCTTGTAGATACACTCTGTTAAGCCAGCTGAATCTTCTTCATGCCATAAGAGTGCTACCTGTTATCTATCACCATTACCTTTGACAAGAATTCCTTCTAGCTCCTGTAGCTGGATCTGCTCTCCAAGCATCTGCTGCACTTTACTTCTAATACCAAAATCTGGCCCATTTGAACTTATTTCATTGAACTTGAAAAGAACCTGCCTTCCCATGTTTTTTAATATATGGTATGGCTACAGAAGTCATATGTAAGTTTGAATGCTTGTATGTTGACTTTTCTCATGAAGAAAATAAAGATTAAATTGCTCAAGACTTCTTTTAAGAAAATCTCTCAGTATTTATATTTGAACTTGTTTTTTACTCAAATATACACTTGACATTTTTCATCTTGGAAAAATAATATTATCTTTTGTCTCTAGAATATTTTAATTTGTAAGTCAATTTTCTAGCTTTAGTTCATTTGTTCTTCATAACTACCTTTTAAAAAATTTGAACCAAGGATCAGTGAGTTTATATAACTTGCTCCAAAATAAACATATAGTGAGAGCCAGAAGGTGTGTTCTTTTTTAGTGAAATCAAATTCTCAAAAAGTGTTAAATTGTGATGGACATGGAAATAAACATAAAAATTTTTTTATCCTTCATTATTTAGTCAAAATGAACAAAAGATATTTGTGTCCATTTACGAATTTCCTATGTATTGTCTTCCTTTAGGTAGAACAGGGATAGGGCCTCAGTCATGTGTATCGGGTCTTATTTAAATCTGTGAGGTACTCTTTTCTCCTAAGAAGTCCCATTTTTATAGGTCTCATGTACCAAGAAAGATGGTGACGGCCATTCTTCTGACTCATAAAAAGGCCTTTCCCTTAGACCAAGTTGCTAACTAAAAATGTTTATTAATGACATCAAGGGGTATACAATAAAGTATACACCTCCTGAGTATGATATTGAATGAGAACTCCCTTGGTGCCTAACGCAATTGTTCTTAGCACCTGAAATGGAGTCACAATAATATAGCACTTGGTTTTTCAACCAATTTATGTCACAACTCAGGCCACGGTGATCAGGATGCAGCACCAGTCAGAAGGTGTCAGAAGGAGAGAAAGTTAGAAAGATGTAAATGTTTTGTAATATTATTATAACAATAGGGCCATCTGGGAAGTGTATATTATAGACAGCACATCCTGAAAATTAAGAATATAGCCATTAAATGTCTCATAGAGAAAATTAGATTTGGCCAAATGATCTGAATGAAGAGTATACCAAAAGAATGTGACCCTCCCTGAGGACTTTGCTAGCTAGAACAATTTTTGAGTAACTTTTTAGGCACTAAATCCTATACTATGGCTACTCAGGATACATTTAACAGAAATCAAATGAGTAACACCAACCTTCAGTTTATATTGGGAAAATATATATTAAAAATTGCATAATTAAATATATATATAATATTTATACACGTCAACCAGTATAGCACACATTGAATGCACACATGCTGAAAGAGAAATGTAGAGTAGAGAAATGGTCAGGGTTGAATAGGAGGTAATAAGGGAAGATTTCTAGAGAAATGTGTTTCAAACTGGGGCTCAAAATATAGTAGAGGGCAGGGAAAAGTGACTTCCACTTGGGCTGAATTGAATAAGGAAAGATATACACAGTTTAAATATGAGAAATAGCAAAGCAATTAGCTTGGTTCCTGTAGAAGGACTGTACTGACAAAAAATGAGATATCATATTGGCATATAAAGATAGCATTTTGAAATGCAAGAATGATGTATAACTAAACTAAAAATCCTAAATACCAAAATCAATTTTCTTATAGCATTGTTTGGGTCATATTACTCTTCTGCTCAAAAGCCTTTATGGACCCCCATTATTTGTTAAGCGGAGGAGTGACGTCATCAGAGTGAGTCCTCTAGGCAAACATTTGGCTGCATCCTGCATTTATAATTTACTTTCTCACTACTCATTACCCCCAGTACACACTCTGATCATTTTCTCCAGCCAATTAGACAACTTTGAAATTTCAACCATCCTTTGAAATTGTCTTACACAATCCCATCTCTCTGCTTGTTGTTGTAACATTCCATCAACCTGAGTATTTTCTTTTATTAAGCATATTTGAGGTATAATTTCATTGCATAAAATTTACCCATTTAAAGTGTATAATGCAACAGTTTTAGTGTGTTAAGAGAGTTGTGCAACCATCACCATAATCTGTTTAGAACATTTGCATCATTTTCAATAGAAACTCCTATCCAATGCCAGTCTCTTTCCATTCCTATCCCTCTTTACCCCTTCCTTAGACAACTATTAATCCACTTTCAGTCTATAAATTCACCTTTTCTGAAACTTTCATATAAGTAGAATCAGAATATATGCCACCTTTTGTGACTGGGTTTCTTTATGTAACATGTTTTCAAGGTTCATCAATGTTTTCACATGACTCTGTACTTCATTCCTTTTTAATTGCTGAATAATATTTTATTATTTGATATGTCACATTTTACTTACAAACCATCAGTTGATGTACATTTAGGTTGTTTTCACTTTTTTTGTTTTTTGCAGGTACGGGGCAATTTATTTATTTGCTTACATATATTAACTTTTTTTTAATGTCTTTTTTGGAGTATAATTGCTTTACAATGGTGTGTTAGTTTCTGCTTTATAACAAAGTGAATCAGCTATACATATACATATATCCCCATATCTCTTCCCTCTTGCATCTCCCTCCCTCCCACCCTCCGTATCCCACCCCTCTAGGTGGTCACAAAGCACCGAGCTGATCTCCCTGTGCTATGTGGCTGCTTCCCATCAGTTTTACATTTGGTCGTGTATATATATACATGCCACTCTCTCACTTCATTCCAGCTTCCCCTTCCCCCTCCCCATGTCCTCAAGTCCATTCTCTAGTAGGTCTGCGTCTTTATTCCCATCCTGCCATAGGTTCTTCGTGACCTTTTTTTTTTTTTTTAGATTCCATATATATGTGTTAGCATACAGTATTTGTTTCTCTCTTTCTGACTTACTTCACTCTGTATGACAGACTCTAGGTCCATCCACATCATTACAAATAACTCAATTTCATTTCTTTTTATGGCTGAGTAATATTGCATTATATATATGTGCCACATCTTCTTTATACATTCATCTGTCGATGGACACACAGGTTGCTTCCATGTCCTGGCTATTGTAAACAGAGCTGCAATGAACATTGTGGTACATGACTCTTTTTGAATTATGGTTTTCTCAGGATATATGCCCAGTAGTGGGATTGCTGGGTCATATGGTAGTTCTATTTTTAGTTTTTTAAGGAATCTCCATACTGTTCTCCATAGTGGCTGTATCAATTTACATTCCCACCAACAGTGCAAGAGTGTTCCCTCTTCTCCACACCCTCTCCAGCATTTATTGTTTGTAGATTTTTTGATGATGGCCATTCTGACTGGTGTGAGGTGATATCTCATTGTAGTTTTCATTTGTGTTTTCATTTTTATCTGTTATGAATGATGCTGCCATAACTGTTGGTTTATAAGTCTTTGTGTGGACATACATTTTAAAATTTTGTAAGTATATACTTTGGAGTGGAATTGCTGGATCAGACAGTAACTATGTAAAACATTTTGAAGAAATGCCAAACTGTCTTCCAAAATGGCGGCACCATCTTACATCGTCAACAGCAATGTGTAAAGTTACCGATTTCTCTATATCTTTGCCAATACTTGGTATTTTCTGGTTTTTTGATAGTAGCTATCCTAATGGGTTTTTGGTTTTTGGTTTGCATTTCCCTAACAGCTAAATATGTTGAATGTCTTTTCATATCCTTATCAGCCATTTGTGTGTACATTCTTTGGAGAAATGTCTATTCAAATCCTTTGCCCATTTTAAAATTGGATTATTTGATTTTCTATTTTTGAGTTGCATGAGTTTTTTTTAATATATTTTGTATATCAGTCCTTTATCAGATATATGATTTCCAAATATTTTCTCCTATTCTGAGGGTTGTCTTTTCACTTCCTTGAAGATACCATTTGCAGCACAAAAGTTTTTAATTTTGATGTAGTCCAATTTACACATTTTTTTTTCTTTTTCACTTTTTTTGGTGTCATATCTGAGAGATTGTTTCCTAATTTAAGGTCACAAAGTTTACTCCTACATTTTCTTCTAAAAGTTTTATAGTTTTAACTCTCACATTTAGGTCTATAATCTATTTAGAGCTACTTTTTGAGACTGGTGTGAGGTAAGGGATAAAATTCATTCTTTTGCATGTGAATATCCAATTGATCCAGAATCATTTGTTATAAAGACTGTCCTTTTTCCCACTGAAATGGCTTGATACTTATGTCAAAAATAAATTGACCATAAATATAAAGATTTGTTTCCGCACTGTCAATTCTATTCCACTCATCTGTATGTCTATTCTTATGCCAGTACCACACAGTCACCCTTGCTCTACAAGCAGAGGGGGTTATGACACTGGCATTCTTGGCTTGCCCCAAAAAACTGCTGGGAACATGGAACCTCCACTATATCATTAAGCTGGGGCAGGAGGGATCAGAGCCAAGTGTTCTTAGTCTGGTGCACCTGGGGTGACCTTGTGCTCTATGAGTGGAGACTGGGTGGAGGAAGAGATTCCAGTCCTCTTGATATGTAGAATAGAGTTTCTGCAGCACAGGACCAGGAGAAATAAAAAAGAGTAGTGGCTTTCCCCTCCTAGAGTAAATTTCTAGTCCCAGACTTGGAGGTAGAAAAACAAGGAGCTCCATTTTCTTGACCACACCTATCTGGATTAGAGTTATCCAAGTAGTCGCCATAAAACATAGTTTGTTGTATGAGGGCATGGGTCATGGCTCAAATGCCACAGACTCTTGCTGTTCTTACAGAGGTTTAATAAATATGCTTAAGTGAGTGTATGTCCATTTGCTGTATGCCCTTAGGACAATTCTCAGAGACTTTAAATGAGAGTATCTTTTTTTTTTTTTTAATAATTTTCTCCAGTTAAAAGTTATTTTCTGAGTAGAGAGTCCATCACATTCCTCTCTCCTTCATCCTGGAAGACAACTGAACATTTTATCTTCAAGATAACCTATCCCTTCTCTCCAATGGTTTCTAAACTTATCACTCCACCTATGACATTCATCTCCCCCCACCCCATCCCCCCACACACATACAGTAAATTTAGGCTACATTTCTTTTGGGATATCTATTTCCCTGTAAAACATAATATCACAAAGATTAAACTGTTTATCATGCCACTATAAACCATTACTTTACCTTCCTTTCCCTCTGCTTTATCTTAGTTTCATTAACCTCTCTTTTTCTTTTTCTAAAATACTGTTTTGAAATAAAATAAAATAAAATAAAACATAGTTTTGGTGTAGAAGTAAATTCAAAAAGGATATTTTTAATGCTTATGTGTCCCATTATGATAGCTATTTAGGGTGGAAAGTTGAATAAAATGTGTTCACTACCTTTGATAAGCTCACAATAAAGTGTAGATGGTAGACATGAAAAATTATTATAATTCAATGTGTTCACTGCCATAATAAGATACAATTTGTGCAAATTGGGAAGAATTTTTTGTTTTTTAGGGCTTATATGTATAAAACAAATCCTTTCTAAACCCCACTGCTCCCTTCAACTATCTTTCTTCTTCCCTTCACAGACTTCATGTATAGGACTTTCTTAAGAATTATTTACATCTATTGACTCCATGTCTTGCCTCCCATTCTCTCTTCAAACCAAGGCAATCTGACTTCTTCCTGTATCACTCCACTCAGGTTGCTTTTCTAAAGTCATCACTGACCTCACATTGCTACATCCAAAGGACATTTTTCAGTTCTCATTAAACATCTTCTCAGCATTTGACAATGCCAACCACTATCTCTGTCTTGAAGGGCTTTCTTTCCCTGCTTTCTTAGCATTACTTGTGCTAAATGCTTCTCACTCTCCTTTATGGTTCCTTCTTCTCTGTTTCTTCTGAAGAGTGAAGTCCCTCAAAATTTTCATCCACTGACCTCATCACTCCCATGTATTCAACTGCCATCAACTTCTCACTTCTTACTCATCTCAGTTCCTTGACTTCCAGATACATATTAAAAATCCTGTTGGTCATCCTGTAGATCAAACCTTTAATGGTTAAACTCATTGTGCCTGGGGAAGTCATCATAAAGTCACGTGCTCTAGCAAACTGACTCTCCTCCTGTCCTCTACAAACATTCAAGATCATTTGAAGTTTATGTAATCAAATTAGATTCCCTCTCTGCAGCTATGATCCTGGTGACTTCTCTTTCATTTACTGATGACTTTAGCAACTGACACACTTTATTCTATACTCCTGTTTCCATCAGGATCCCTGGCAACTTCAACAATGACTTGAATGGCCCATCTGATGCCCTGACCTCTCATTTTCTTGATCTTATTCCCATTGACCAAGTTCTCCACCCAACTCACTTACTCAATTCCATGTCAAAGCCAATGACACTATCTCTGGAATCTCAATTTCAATAATCTCTCCCTCACTCTCTCTCTCTCTCCCTCTGTCTCTGTCTCTCTAATACCTCCTTTCCTTAGAGCTTACTCTAACTCCCATCCAACAAATTAAGGACCTCCAATCCTTTGATCAGCTTCCACTATCCATCCCATATCCATACTCATTCTATATTACTATATCATAATCATGCACTGCAAACATCACTGATTATTTTATTCTTCTTTAACCTCATAATGCTGGCTTAACAAAATTCTAATGTGGATAAATCCAACTATATATCTACTCCTCACTTGCACTCAAGCAGCAGAATATTGCTCCATTCCTTTCCTCAAATCTCCAAAACTCCCTTCCTCTTCCCTTATCCTCAACTGACACTTTACTGCATAATACTTTGATAAAATGATAGAAATAAGAAAGAAACAGCCTCATCTAATCACCAACATATCTACCAATCTACTTTTATATGTAACTACATCCTTCTTACTTGGTATTCTGTTGTCTTATCCCCTTATAATCAATCCATTTACTACACAGAAGCCAAAAAGAAGTCAGATTATGCCACTTTCCTACTTAGAATTTTTGTCCTCTCATTTCTGTCACAATAAAATTTAAATTGATTACTGAAGCCTACAAGTCTCTTTATGTTAGGATCCCTGCTTACTTGTACTGTCTTATGACCCAGGACTCCCTGTACCCATCTGCTCACTAATGCTTTAACCATACTGATCTTTTATTTCTGAAACATGTCAAGTTCAGTTCCACCTTAGAGCCTCTTACTCGTGGGTTCCTCTGCCTGGGATGCTGTGTGTCCTCAGGTCTTCACAAGGGTAGCTCCATCTCATTGTTCAGCCCATAGAACATTTTCTTAGAGAAGAGTTCCTCCAACATCGAATCGTTATGTTCCCATCTTGCAATCATTATCTATCACATTCCTTTTCTTTTCCTTCTTACCAGTGTTTGTATTAGCACTTTCCATTTATCACTTCAATAACTCACCACCACGTAACTCTTGTATTTATGCATTTAGCAGTTTGTTTACTTTGCTTTCTCAACTTGAATGTAAGCTACTTGAGGTCAGGATCCTTGTCTTTCTTGTTCTTCACTGTAGAACAGTACATGACCCAATGGCTCGTGTTCAATAAATATTCTTCCGTGGTCTGTTTTATCTCTGGTGTTCTCCTATCTCAAAGGATGACCCTAGCACCGCACCATCTGCCCATGTCAGAAATCTCAGCTTGAATCTTTACTTCTCTCTCTCACTCCGTGGCCATGTCAAAAAGTCAAATCCTGTAAAATTTACCTCCAAAATATTTCTCAAATCTATTCACTTATCTGGATCCCCATTGGTGCTGCCTTAGTGTAAGCCATCAGCATCTCATCACTGGATTACAGTAACTACATCATACAAGTCTGTACTTCTAGCCCTCCCACTTCTAATCCACAAAGAAAAATGAAATATCAATATTTATAAAACAAAAACAAATTAATTCTACTGTCTAAAACACTTATAACTCTTTATTATCCTCCTGATAAAGAAAAGTGGTATACAAAATCTTGCATAATTTGCCCTTTGCTCTGCTTATTAATATCAATCTGGCTACTGTCCTCCACATAGAAGTCTCAGTTCTATACGTACTTTCTACAAACAGTCAAATGCCATCTCCAGGTTTTCTCTTACATTCCCCTGGAAAATCATCTCTAGCCATCATCCCATCTTGGCTTTGTTGCCTGTCATATTTGCTTCTATAGCATCTGTACTTAACCTTATGGTGGTTGTCAGTGTCCTGATGTAACCTTATTACTTTCCTGCATGGCAGTCTTTGACGGGTTGTGTTTTATTCTTCTTTGTATCACTCTGTACCTGGCACAGTTCTTGTTATACTGTGTTTACTGGCATTCAGTAAACACTTGTTCATTGAGTAAATTAATATATGCAGACACAAATGGTTCAAATAACCATCAATAATGTTAAGAGACTTGAGGGAAAAAACTATATACCTTTATTTAATATTGTGGCTAGAAAGTGACACAAAGAACTAGCTCTTTAATAAATGACTAAATTTTGATGATTAAAACATGCAGGAAAAGTGTCCATGAAAGCTTTATAACTCTGCAAAAGCCACAGCTGAAGCCATTATCCTTATGTTGTTCATCTCTTGACTGATTTTAATTTCTATGAGGCTGAACTCTTTTTTTTCCCTTCATTTTCTAAGAACAATTGACTCTACTTGCCTGGCCTGAGGAAGGCTCCTGGGTATCATTGCTCTGGCAGGTGGTTTTCATTTGCCTGTCCAGAGATGCTGGCACTCCTGCAAACATAGCTCCCATCTCACTCCCAGCCAGATCCCCAATGCTGCCTGCATCTGATACAATGGCTTGTTATATCCTAGAATATATGGTTGCAGCGGTAATGTAGTCCTATCTTCTTTCAGCAACTTTCAGCAAAAAAAAAAAAAAAAAAAAAAAAAAAAGGATTTATCGGATTATTTACTTTGCAAAATATGTTTTTGAATTTAAATTAAATACACTATTTTTAAAAAATATGTCTTCTGAAATAATAACGGTTGTCCATTTAACCTTTGACAAAGGAACTGAATTGGAGTGGGACCTCATTGTTAAGCCCTGGCAGCTGCTGTCTAGGTTTAGTTTCCTAAGCAACCTGGAAACTTAATTATACCCAAACAACAAGGACAAGTATTTAGAGGAAGAAGATTTAGTGAAATCGCCATCATCAAGCATCTAAAAGCTGAGATCATTGAGGGAAAGAAAAGTACAAATGAGAAAATACTATTTGATGATCAGGCAAATTAACTGCAGAGCTTTTAAAACAGTATACTTTTTTAACATCTTAGTATTTAAAATTTTTATTAAATGATCCTCAGGGTTTCAGTGGAATATCACACTACAACTGTTTATGTAATCAGCTTAAATTGCATTGCCTGGGACAGTGCTTGCACCGAGGAGCAGCAGCAGGTTAGGTAGGTATTCCTTAAGGGGATGATCTTTGAACTAGACCTTGAAAAATGTGTAGAAGGTGGATATGAAGAAGGTTTACGTATACTAATGATCACAATTAGTCTATTTATTCAATTCAAATTCCCAGTGTATTGCCATCACTGTTCACAGTTACATTTCCTGGTGGCCCCTGCATCATTCTACTTCCCCACCTCCCCCACAAACACTGGCTCTGGTCAGGGTAAAAGAGTTATAAACAATCTACCTCCTTCTATGATTCCACATTGTTGTTAATGCAGTCTCAAACCATTGCTCTTCTTATGCTGAGAGTCTTCAAATTAAAAGACCTGTAGAGATCAGATTCTGGAACAAACTTCCAAGTAATTTACCAATCCTTTCATCAGCACTTATACAGATGGTCAAAGAGATTCTGCTTTGATATGTCCCATTGAAGGACTTTCTCCAGTTCATTTAACAGCCTATTGTGATGTTGGAAAATTCTAATTGAAAGTCTTCCTAACATTAAGCCAAAATCTGCCTTTCTGTGTATTCTACCCATTGGTTCTAGTTATACCCTCTAGTCAAAACTAAACCCATTTCTATTTCATTGGACATTTTTATATTTGAAGTTGATGCCATGTTACTCATTTTTGTTTTCTTCCTCACACTAATTATCTCTATTTCTTCCAATGAATTTTCAGTTTTTGAAGAATAACAGATTTGGAAATCAAAGGGATATTTCCTCCATCATCAAATTTAAGTCATTCCCTTCCATAATTTTTTATCCTCTCAATTATCAGTCTGCTTCCTGTTTTTGACTAAAACAGTTCAGTATTTTTTACGACAAGACTCTAAGATGAAAAAGATTCACTCACTGTTCCCACACTGAGCAACAAATCCCATACCCTTGATTGTCATTTTAAACAAGTCAATGTACTGCTCTGAATAAAAGATGGTAGATCACCTTTCAGACTTGATTAGCCTGGAGAGCAACCAAAAACTTTTCCATTGGTCTGTGGCACAACCTACACTATTGCACTCTTCTCAGAGCAGATTTGGGTCTCTGGAATGGCAGAGATGTGCTAGTTACATCTAATTTGCTAATTGTAGAAAATAGAAGAGAATGATTATTTATTCAAACATTTGCTTGTCTTTCTTTATGTGTCCAAAACGATTTGCTCACTGACCCTCCAAATAATTCTTGCCAATTAGTACATCAGATCTTTTCCATTTTCAAGTTTTTATTTCTGGAGTTTGTTTTCTTCTTTTCTCTGTATCAATTCATTCTTGCTTCCTCAGTGGAGATTCTTACATTTTTTTGTACACACTGTTATACTCCTACATTTGCTTTAGAAATGCTCTCCAATTCTCGTACATATGTGTCCTTAGAGCTATTGAATAGGAACATGGACATCTATTACAGATGGAGGTGTTCACATGTGTTTTTTTCCATCGATTTATCCAAGTAGATTAATGCTCCTCAAAATTAATTATTATTTTCTTCACTTTTCTCATTCCACCTCTAATCCAGGACCCAGTTCAGAACTTCTTAGTGCCTATCAAATGCTTGAAGAAAAGAACTAGGAATTTTTTTCAGGTATTTAACTTTATTTTTGAATCAAATACATGGCCGATGTAAATAGTTCTACTTAGAGTAACAAACATATCTTTGAAGCAAACTTGTGATAAATATGTAAAAATAAATATAGACCTAGATAAAATGCTATGTGTGTATAGATTTAGTATAAAGTACCACATTTAAAACCAGAAAATTTGAAAAAATGGATTGAAGGTCATAATCCTATACATTAAACCATTTAAACAGCTGAATTTCTATTCAAATCTTAAGAGATAAATAGAAATATGCCTTCATTCTGATGTTTAATAAATCCTCATTAACACAAAATCCTTCCACTTGTTCAGATATACACACGAATTGTTCACAATTCTCTAAAGCGTCATGAAAACACAACATCTCATCCTATAAATGCAGAGAGTCACAAAAACCAGTTTTATGTTATATGAGTGGCTGCTAAATGATACCTCTAGAAGACTTTCTAATTTATGACCCCTCAGTTTTAGCAAAAGCAGTGAGTGAAACTGGTTGGTCTAAACTTCTTGTGCTACTCAAGTTTCTAGCTGTGTCTGAGCTGTTCTCCTGTCTGGGTGATTGTAAGGAGTCCACATAATGTCTGAATATTTATCAAGTTTTTATCAAGGTTTCCTCTGATGACTTTGAGTTTCATGGCTCTCAGATCACACCTCCTAGATGAAGCACTGGACTGTGAAATGGATTATAGAATCACCTCCTCCTCCTGCCCTTCTCAAGGAGCCAGGTCTTAGCATTCACCATCCTCAGATAGGTTCTCAGTGCAGGAAGAAAAACACATAAAATGCTTTGTTCCCCTTAAATAAGAGACAGGTTAGAAAAACTGACCTACAGATGTTTTATTGGTAGGGACCTCTTTACATCATAAACCCAAACCATATGCAGAAGAACAAGTTAATTACACAGTCTTATAACTAGTCTTCACAAAACTGAGCAATATAAAAGGACTCTATAGTTGGAACCAACTCATTCCTGGGCATAAAATGTATAACTCCAGAACTGTCATGAGATCTGTAATAGTATGAACAAGAAGCACCTGTAGATGAACAATTGCTTGACCAATGGGAGAAAACCATCTGCAGCAGCATTAATTCTTAAAGTCTTTCTCTTACTGCCAAATATTGGGGCAACATGTGAGCCCTACTTGCCATAGCAGATAAACAAAGATATAGGCTGCACCCTGGCATCTATATTAGGCATATTCAGCAAGTATACCCTAGAGGAAAATAGAAAGAAGTTTGATGTTCCATTGATGAGTAGTGTTGTAAATCAGAACTAAGTAGATTTATAGACATTCAGCTTCTGAAAACTTTAAAACTTAGATACTGAACCTTGGTCAATGGCAGACAGAGTAAACAAGAATCTGGTTTCTCATATCATGTCCCGTTATAAGAAAATAACTAGTCTAAGAGGTACCAGCATAAGACATAGACCAGGATACACAAGTGGTTAGGCAGATAACAGAGAACCAGTCTATAAAAGGAAAAAAAAAAGAAATTGAGCAAGAAGAGTAAGGAATTTGTAAAATAACACTGGGACTGCATTATAGGCACATAAGTATATTAATTATGGTTAGTTAAACACTCATTTTTATGATATTATCCATATAATAATAAACTGTATGCAGTACATTAAAAGAGCTTCAATTCTCTTCTACTTATATTTTTATTATCTTTTTATATATCTTTTAGAGTCCCAATAAAAGAATACCCTTGAGAATTGTTAGTGTTCTATATCTTGAAAAGAGCTCACTGAAATAAGTGGACAAAACTGTCAATTACACTCAACATTTTGTTGCTTAAGTGGGAAGACAGTACAATGGAGTGGGATCCAAAGAAAACACATTTGCACTTGAATCTTCCAAATATTACAGTAGAATCTGGAAAATGGTGAACACATTGGGAAAACAACCAAACCACAGCCTTGTATACCCCAGAGTAGTTATGGTTTGGTTCACTGTCTCCCCTCCTCCACCTCTCCCCCACCCACCCTGTCCCCCAGTTTTCATCTCCTCTACTCTGTCTAGAGGGTGCTGAGAATATCTCATCTCAAAATTGTTTTTTAAAAATCAGAATCAGGTTCTAAAGGTATTGAGACATGTGTCTACAGGTATTGAGACATGTGACCATGAGTTCAAAATGTCCCATGCAGTTGACAGATACAATGGTGTTCCAAACCTGATTAATACTAAGTGACAGTAATGTCTTCTCTGTGTATATTAGAATCAGATTAGAGAGTTTTTGATTAGGCCTATCAAATGCTCAAACACCCAAGTTATCTGAGCTTTGAAATGTCAGCGTTGAAGACTGGAAGATATTCTGGAGTGTATGTGGTCCAAGCACACATTAGTCATCCTAGGGAAAAAGGTGGATCCAGATAGATGCATAACTCAATGTCTTCAGTTTAGCAATCTTTTCACTACACCACATTTGTCTCTTTAGTGCAAAACAATTACAAAATGACTGACCATGTTGGTCTATCTGTCTATCTCTCTCCCTCTTTCTATTTCTCTCATTTTCTTTTCTAGTGAATATGGCATGTAGTAGTTAAAAAAATGGACTCTGGGGTCAAATACATTTCTTCAAACCACAATTTTCTAATTTATAAAGTAGATACCCATGTTATGGGGTTGTGGAGAATATTAAATGAGATAATGCATGTAATGATTTCAGCCCAGGGTCATAAATAAGTGCACAAAAAGTGTTAGATATAACTGTAATTACTTTAAGTAATGCATGCTTACTATCAAAAATGTGGAAAGACTAGGAAAGATAAGATACACTACTAAAATGGTCAGTAATCACTCAATTTAAAGATAACCACTGTTAATGTACACACACACATGAAAACACACAAACACATATGTACACATAGAAAATGCCACATGTTCTTATATGTTCAAACATATTTTTTATATACACTTAATATATTTTATTACTTTTTTATCATTGAGTTCACAAAATAGAATGAAATTAATTTACTAATGACAAACTTTTTTGCAAGTAGTTACCAACTTGTTAGTTTCTAATACCATCTTCATCATGAAGAATATGAAAATGAATCAAGGAACCACACTCCTGGTGGATTTGTTATCAGCTTCAGGCTGACAATAATGCAGACAATAATAAAGTGACTAACCATCGCTAATTATTAGAGAAATGCAAATCAATACTACAATGAGGAAACCTTAGAAGACAGCAGAGTAGAAGGACAAGCTTTAACTCCCTCTTGTGAGAGCACCTGAATCACAATTAACTGCTGAACAGTCATCGACAGGAAGACGTTGGAACTCACCAAAAAAGATACCCCACATCCAAAGACAAAGAGAAGCCACAGTGAGATGGTAGGAGGAGCGCAATCACAATAAAATCAAATCCCATAACCACTGGGTGGGTGACTCACAAACTGGAGAACACTTATACCACAGAAGTCCACCCACTGGAGTGAAGGTTCTGAGCCCCACGTCAGGCTTCCCAACCCGGGGGTCCAGCAATTGAAGGAGGAATTCATCAAGAATCAGATTTTGAAGGCTACGGGATTTGATTGCAAGACTTCGACAGGACTGGGGGAAACAGAGACTCCACTCTTGGAGGGCACACACAAAGTAGTGTGCACGTCGGGACCCAGGGGAAGGGGCAGTGACCCCATAGGAGACTGAACCAGACCTACCTGCTAGTGTTGGTGGGTCTCCGGCAGAGGCGGGGGCTGGCTGTGTCTCACCGTGAGGACAAGGACACTGGTGGAAGAAACAACCAAACCACAGCCTTGTATACCCCAGAGTAGTTATGGTTTGGTTCACTGTCTCCCCTCCTCCACCTCTCCCCCACCCACCCTGTCCCCCAGTTTTCATCTCCTCTACTCTGTCTAGAGGGTGCTGAGAATATCTCATCTCAAAATTGTTTTTTAAAAATCACCTGAGGGTTGGGTCACCTCAGGCCAAACAAACAACAGGGAGGGAACCCAGTCCCAACCATCAGCAGACAAGTGGATTAAAGTTTTACTGAGCTCTGCCCACCAGAGCAACAGCCAGCTCTACCTTCCACCAGTCCCTCCCATTAGGAAACTTGCACAAGACTTTTAGATAGCCTCATCCACCAGAAGGCAGACAGCAGAAGCAAGAACTACAATCCTGCAGCCTGTGGAATGAAAACCACATTCACAGAAAGACAGACAAGATGAAAAGGAGGAGGGATATGTACCAGATGAAGGAACAAGATAAAACCCCAGAAAAACAACTAATTGAAGTGGAGATAGACAAATTTCCAGAAAAAAAAAAAATCAGAAAAATGATAGTGAAGATGATCCAGGACCTCTGAAAAAGAATGGAGGCAAAGTTCAAGAAGATGCAAGAAATGTTTAACAAAGACCTAGAAGAATTAAAGAACAAAAAAACAGAGATAAACAATACAATAACTGAAATGAAAATTACACTAGAAGGAATCAATAGCAGAATAACTGAGGCAGAAGAACGGATAAGTGACCTGGAAGACAGAATGGTGGAATTCACTGCTGCAGAACAGACTAAAGAAAAAAGAATGAAAAGAAATGAAGACAGCCTAAGAGACCTCTGGGATAACATTAAATGCAACAACATTCACATTATAGGGGTACCAGAAGGAGAAGAGAGAAAGGACCCGAGAAAATATTTGAAGGGATTATAGTTGAAAACTTCTCTAACATGGGAAAGGAAATAACCACCCAAGTCCAGGAAGGGCAGAGAGTACCATTCAGGATAAATGCAAGGAGAAACACGCTGAGACACATAGTAATCAAACTGGCAAAAATTAAAGACAAAGAAAAATTATTGAAAGCAGCAAGGGAAAAATGGCAAATAACATACAAGGGAACTCCCATAAGGTTAACAGCTGATTTGTCAGCAGAAACTCTACAAACCAGAAGGGAGTGGCATGATATACTTAAAGTGATGAAAGGGAAGGATCTACAACCAAGATTACTCTACCCGGCAAGGATCTCATTCAGATTTGATGGAGAAATCAAAAGCTTTACAGACAAGCAAAAGCTAAGAAAATTCAGCACCACCAAACCAGCTCTACAATAAATTGTAAAGGAACTTCTCTAAGTGGGAAACACGAGAGGAGAAAAGGATCTACAAAACTAAACCCAAAACAATTAAGAAAATGGTAATAGGAACATACATATCGATAATTACTTAAATGTGAATGGATTAAATGCTCCAACCAAAAGACAAAGGCTTGCTGAATGGACACAAAAGCAAGACCCATATATATGCTGTCTACAAGAAACCCACTTCAGACTTAGGGACACATACAGACTGAAAGTGAAGGGATGGAAAAAGATATTCCATGCAAATGGAAATCAAAAGAAAGCTGGAGAAATAACAACAAAAACAAAAACAGAAAGCTGGAGTAGCTATACTCATATCAGATAAAATAGACTTTAAAATAAAGAAAGTTACAAGAGACAAGGAAGGACACTACATAATGATCAAGGGATAAATCCAAGAAGAAGATATAACGATTATAAATATATATGCACGGAACATAGGAGCACCGCAATACATAAGGCAACTGCTAACAGCTCTAAAGGAGGTAATCGACAGTAACACAATAATAGTGGGGGGCTTTAACACTTCACTTACACCAATGGACAGATCATCCAAACAGAAAATTAATAAGGAAACAAAAGCTTTAAATGACACAATAGACCAGATAGATTTAATTGATATTATAGGACATTCTGTCCAAAAACAGCAGATTACACTTTCTTCTCAAGTGCACACGAAACATTCTCCAGGATTGATCACATGTGGGTCACAAATCAAGCCTCAGTAACTTTAAGAAAATTGAAATCATATCAAGCTTCTTTTCTGACCACAATGCTGAGATTAGAAATCAATTACAGGGAAAAAAATGTAAAAAACACAAACACATGGAGGCTAAACAATACGTTACTAAATAACCAAGAGATCACTGAAGAAATAAAAGAGGAAATCAAAAAATACCTAGAAACAAATTACAATGAAAACACGACGATCCAAAACTTATGGGATGCAGCAAAAGCAGTTCTAAGAGGGAAATTTATAGCAATACAATCCTACCTCAAGAAACAACAAACATCTCAAATAAACAATCTAACTTTACACCTAAAAGAAGTAGAAAAAAAGAACAAACAAAACCCAAAGTTAGTAGAAGGAAAGAAATCATAAAGATCAGAGCAGAAATAAATGAAATAGAAACAAAGAAAACAATAGCAAAGATCAATAAAACTAAAAGATGGTTCTTTGAGAAGATAAACAAAATTGATAAACCATTAGCCAGAGTCATCAAGAAAAAGAGGGAGAGGACTCAAATCATTAATATTAGAAATGAAAAAGGAGAAATTATAACAGACACCACAGAAATACAAAGCATCCTAAGAGACTACTACAAGCAACACTATGCCAATAAAATGGACAACCTGGAAGAAATGGACAAATCTTAGAAAGGTATAACCTTCCAAGACTTAACCAGGAAGAAATAGAAAATATGAACAGGCCAATCACAAGTAATAAAATTGAGACTTTGATTAAAAATCTTCCAACAAACAAAAGTGCAGGACAAGAAGACTTCAGAGGTGAATTCTATCAAACATTTAGAGAAGAGCTAACACCAAGCCTTCTCAAACTCTTCCAAAAAATTGCAGAGGAAGGAACACTCCCAAACTCATTCTATGAGGCCACCATCACCCTGATACCAAAACCAGACAAAGACACTACAAAAAAAGAAAATTACAGACCAATATTACTCATGAATAGAGATACAAAAATCCTCAACAAAATACTAGCAAACAGAATCCAACAACAAAATAAAAGGATCATACACCATGATCAAGTGGGATTTATCCCAGGGATGCAAGGATTCTTCAGTATATGCAAATCAATCAATGTGATACACCATATTAACAAACTGAAGAAGAGAAACCATATGATCATCTCAATAGATGCAGAAAAAGCTTTTAACAAAATTCAACACCCATTTATGATAAAAACTCTCCAGAAAGTGGGCATAGAGGGAACCTACCTCAACATAATACAGGCCATATATGACAAACCCACAGCAAACATCATTCTCAATGGTGAAAAAATGAAAGCATTTCCTCTAAGATCAGGAAAAAGACAAGGATGTCCACTCTCACGACTATTATTCAACATAGTTTTGGAAGTCTTAGCCACAGCAATCAGAGAAGAAATAGAAATAAAAAGAATCCAAATCGGAAAAGAAGAAGTAAAATTGTCATTTTTGCAGAAGACATGATAATATACATAGAGAATCCTAAAGATGTCACCAGAAAACTACTAGAGCTAATCAATGAATTTGGTAAAGTTGCAGGATGCAAAATTAATGCACAGAAATCCCTTGCATTTGTATATAAATTTGTATGGAGACACAAAAGACCCCGAATAGCCAAAGCTTTACTGAGGGAAAAAAATGGAACTGGAGGAATCAGGCTCCTGGACTTCAGACTATACTACAAAGCTACAGTAATCAAGACAATATGGGACTGGCACAGAAACAGAAATATAGATCAATGGAACAGTATACAAAGGCCAGAGATAAACCCATGCACCTATGGCCAACTAATCTATGACAAAGGGGGCAAGGATATACAATGGAGAAAAGACAGTCTCTTCAATAAGTGGTGCTGGGAGAACTGGACAGCTACATGTAAATGAATGAAATTAGAACACTCCCTAACACCACACACAAAAATAAACTCAAAGTGGATGAGAGACCTAAATGTAAGACACTATAGAACTCTTAGAGGAAAACATAGGAAGAACAGTCTTTGACATAAATCACAGCAAGATCTTTTTTGATCCACCTCCTAGAGTAATGGAAATAAAAACAAAAATAAACAAATGGGACGTAATGAAACTTAAAAGCTTTTGCACGGCAAAGGAAACCATAAACAAGACTAAAAGACAGCCCTCAGAATGGGAGAAAATATTTGCAAATGAATCAATGGACAAAAGATTAATCTCCAAAATATATAAACGGCTCATGCAGGTCAATATTAAAAAACAAACAACCCAATCCAAAAATGGGCAGAAGACCTAAATAGTCATTTCTCCAAAGAAGACATACAGATGGCCAAGAAGCACATAAAAAGCTGCTCAACATCACTAATTCTTAGAGAAATGCAAATCAAAACTACAATGAGGTATCACCTCACACCAGTTAGAATGGGCATCATCAAAAAAACTACAAACAACAAATGCTAGAGAGGGTGTGGAGAAAAGGGAACCCATTTGCACTGTTGGTGGGAATTTAAATTGATACAGCCACTATGGAGAACAGTATGGAGGTTCCTTAAAAATATAAAAATAGAATTACCATATGACCCAGCTATCCCACTACTTTGCATATGCCCAGAGAAAAACATAATTGAAAAAGACACATGCACCCCAATGTTCATTGCAGCACTATTTACAATAGCCGGGACATGGAAGCAACCTAAATGCCCATCGACAGACGAATGGATAAAGAAGATGTGGTACATATATACAATGGAATATTATTCAGCCATAAAAAGAACGAAATTGTGTCATTTGTAGAGACGTGGATGGATCTAGAGACTGTCATACTGAGTGAAGTAAGTCAGTACGAGAAAAACAAATATCATATATTAAGGCATATATGTGGAACCTAGGAAAATGGTACAGATTTACCAGTTTTCAGGGCAGAAAATTAGAGACAGATGTAGAGAACAAATGTATGGACACCAAGGGGGGAAGGTGGTGGTGGGGGTGGTGGTGTGATGAATTGGGAGATTGGGATTGACATGTATACACTAATATGTATAAAATGGATAACTAATAAGAACCTGCTATATAAAAAATTAACATAAGAAAAAACTACAATGAGATATCACCTCACACTGGTCAGAATGGCCATCATCAAAATGTTTACAAATAATAAATGCTGGAGAGGGTGTGGAGAAAAGGGAACCCTCCTACACTGTTGGTGAGAATGTAAATTGGGCAGTCACTATGGAGAACAGTCTGGAGGTTCCTATAAAACTGAAAAAATAAAGTTACCATATGATTCAGCAATCCCACTCCTGGGCATATATCTGGGGAAAATGAGAACTCTAATTCAAAAAGATACATGCACCCATATGTTCATAGTAGCACTATTCACAATACCCAAGACATGGAAGCAACTTAAATGTCCATCAACTGATGAATGGATAAAGAAGATGTGAGAGAGATATATATATTTATATATATATATATATATATATATATATATATATATATACACACAAGGATTTACCATATAGCACAGGGAACTATATTCAGTATCTTGTAGTAACCTTTAATGGAAAGAATCTGAAGCTGTACACCTGAAACTAACAGAATATTGTAAATCGACTATAGTTAAAAGTAAATAAATAAAATAATAATTATAATAAGGTGACTAACAATGATTGACCTTTAAATTATATTTCTTGTAAAGATTTTCAAGGCTTTTACAATTACAATGTCTCATTAAGCTTTTATAGAAATCTGTGGTATAGGGAGTATGGTGAATCTAGTGTTATGTAAAATTAAGCTAATCCAAGAAGAACCACCGAAATTCAATGCATCCACCTGGAAAACCACACTACACAAGACAGTAGTGAATGCTAAGAGGCTGCATGGTTTGGTGGTTCTTGAAGTTTTCCCTAACCACCTCCAGTGGGTTTGGTTGCTTAAGATAGTGACCTTGTCTTATTAATCTTTGATCTATTCATTCGTTTATTCATTCATTCACTTATTCCATGTTTATTGAGTTCCTTACTATAAGTCCAATGTTATGCTAAAGGGTCTGGGGCTAAAAAAATTTAATAAAATAAGGTCATTCTTTTAAAGTGTTAGAATTCAACCAAGGAGATCAACAAGTGATGAGAAAATTTTAGTGCACTGTGATAAGCATGACAACAGAGGGAAGCACAGAACACTACAGAGACTGGCAGATAGAGATTCATATTCAGCCTGGAAGTAGTCAAAGAAGGTCCTTGAAGGATATGACATCAAACATAATTAAATCTTAAAGAATGTTTAGGAGATATTCCCTTACTAATGGTCTGCATGACCTTGAGTACTTTTGTTTGATATTTAAGCTCTCTTAACTTCAGTTTCTGCATAAATTTGTTGTTAGTTTTAACGCAGATTATGTGCCTTAAGTAGTGTCTGTTAATATGAAATATACAATAAAATTTGTACTTTTTTACTACTGACTTGAATTGCTTTCTCACTTCATTTTGTGCCCATGAATACTATTTGTTCTTTTCCAAATCAGTAAGTAATGTTTTTTTCTGGAAATATCTTATAACTTTGGGGCAGGATCCTACCTTTAGATAGGACACAAATTTAATTATCCCTGAAAAGGATTGCCTTCATTCAGGAGCAGCAGAGGACTTGTAAACATACATGGAATATTTACAGGGAAGTAGTCAATAAGTCTAACATCATCACACAATCCAGATGTTCCACTGTCATTTATATAGTCATCTGTCACTTCCCTTAGCCATAATTTGGCCCTAATTTAAGAGACAATTCTATTCAGAGTCATCTTTTTAAGAGGTATTTTTCTTTTAAAAATCTCTTGAGTCACTTTGGTGTTTTGAGAGTGATGTGTCTACTATATTTATAATAGGTAGAAAAGTGAGTTCAGAAAGCCATCAGTATTTAAGAACAACATGCTGTACAGTATACAAAAAAAGGAAGAAAATTATAAGATAAAAAAGTGTAGGAAAATAATTGACTGATAAGCAATTTGATCTCCCATCTTTACAAATGGCTTCTCCAAGTTCTGTTCCAAAAGGTGTCAGGGCTTTCACTGCTGTCATCAATTGCCATCAGCACTGCCTTTAACTAACATAATCACTGATTGTTACAATTAGTGACCATTAGTATAGAGTAAAATTAGAGTCTCAGTCATATAGAATTGCCCATTATGTCCATAGAACACACAAAGTTCATCACTTATGATTAACGCTACAGAGTGAATTCAAAAAAATGATGAAAGACCTGTCACTTTATAATGCTGCCAGATGTAAATATCAGAGATGATATACATACTGTCAAAACTCAATGTTCTGCTATGGAACACACAGACTTTAGATGTAAAAGTATGGCGAATTAGGGAAACAATGTGTTAAGTGGATAGGAACTTTGAGGGGACAAATAGACAAGGAATATATTTTTGAATATCAAAAAAAAATGTATGAAATGCATTTGATGTATAGGTCCCTTTACAAAATTCTCCCCTCGCTGTTTGTTTTGTTTTTGTTTCACTTTATAAGCCCAAAGAGGTGCCAAAACACTGGTGAAAAAGGCCAAAGATAATGAAATTTTTAACCCCTGACTTTGAACTACAACAGAACTTGGCTGTTTGTAATTTTCTTGTGGTAGTGATTATTAACACTCAACTCTAACTTAACATATTTTAAATAGAGGACTCAGGACTGAAGAAAAAGAGTGTGATGCCTGGAGCTCCAGGCTCCATCATGGACCCTACAGTGATCTTAAGTCTGGGATCTGCTAGGATGGTAGGACAGAAACACAGTAGTCTGAGTCATCTGTAACTGTGGAGCTACCATTCCAGTGGTGTAATGCCTATCAAATGCAAATTATGAAATCAAATACTGGAAATATTAAGAGAAAAACATTTCTGCTTTGTAGACATCAACAGCTATGCAATATCATTTATGTTTCAACAAGGTGGTACCAACCCCTATGTATATTTCAAACATTTTAATAAAATCTTTGCTATAAAATTATAAGCCTATATGTGTTTGTAATAACAAAGGTGCCCAACCCATTCCCAGAAGTACCTACTTTTAACTGTTGCTTGTTTATATTTTCAGGTATTTTCTATGCATATAAAGGTATTTGTATACTCTTATAGACAATATATTCACTTCATATTTCAAATGATATTATATACCATTCTACTGCAACTTGACTTTCTCACCATTTTTACATTATGTTTCATATTATTATTATAGATTTTTCATATATAATGGCTGCATAGTATATTTAATTCTATGAAAAAATATATTTAAACTATACTATACAATTTATCAATATGTATATTATGTCTATTTTTCACTATAGCAAACAATAGAGAGTTAAATATTCTTGTATATTTATCTATTTATGATATTTAAGATAAAGTTCTGAAAACAGAGTTTCTGAGTTAATATACATATACATTTTCAAATGTTCAGATATTTTTATGCCTATACCTACATCAAATCTTATCCATCTATTTAAATTGCCTTCCAAAGTGTTTGCTCATGTTTACATTTCCCCTGCTGTGTAAAAGAGAACTGCCAGTTTTTTAATCCTTGCAAAAATAAATGAAAAATGACATTTTGTTTTAATTTGACTTTTTTTCATGAAGATAGTTCATCATCTCTATTATACTTATGAGTAATTTGTATTTCTTTACCTGTGTCCTTAGGTTTTTACAAAAGTTTCCCTATTGAGTTGATGGCACTTTTTTCTTTAATGTTTTTATTAATATATATTTCACATACCATAAAATTTTTCTATTTAAAATATACTGTTCAATGATTTTTAGTTTATTCACAGGGCTGTGTAAGCATTATCACAGTCTAATTTTAGAATATTTTCTGCATCCCCAAAAGAACCATGTACACATTAGCAGTCATTCCCTATTCCTTCTTCTCTCACCCCTTCCCCAGTCACAAGGAAACATGAATTTACTTTCTAAATCCATGAATTGCATGTTCTAGATATTTCACATAAATGTGATACCATATGAAGTCTTTATGACTGGCTTTTTTCATTTACCTTGGTGTCTTCAAGGTTAATACACATAGCACATTATCAGTACTTCATTTCTCTTTTATTGCTGAATAATATTCCATAGTACAGATATACCACTTTTGGTTATCCATCATCATGGAAGATGGTTTATCACTCATGATTTTTCATGGTAGACATCCATCATGGATATCTATTGGTGGACATTTGGATTGTTTCCACTTTAGGGCTATTATGAATAGTGTTGCTATAAACATTTGTGTGCAAGTTCTTGTACAGACATGTTTTCATTTCTCTTGAGTATACCTACTAAGAATTACTGGGTCACATGTTTTAGCAATGTAAGGAACTATCAAACTCTTCTCCAAAGAGACTTCACCATTTTGTATTGCCACCAACAATGTATAAATGTTCCATTTTTCCCCACATTGTTATTGACTTGTTATTGTCTTTCCTTTTTATTTTAGCTATTATAGTGGGTATGGAATGATATCTCATTGTATTTTTTATTTAAATTTTCCTAAAGAATAATGAAGATGAGTATTATTTCACATGTTTATTGGTCATTTGTATATCTTCATTAGATAAATGTCTATTAAAATCCTCATCCATTTTTAATTGAATTATCTTTTTAACATTGAGTTGTAAGTGTTCTTTGTATATTCTGAACACAAGTCCTTTGTCAGATACATGATTTTTTTATAAAATATAAAATATTTTCTCCCATTATGTGGGTTGTCTTTTCACATTCTTAATGGTATCCTTTAACACGCAAAAGTTTTTAATTTTTCAGAAGTCCAATTTACCTATTTTTCCTTTTGTCATTAATGCATTTGGTGTCATATCTGAAAAACTATTGACTAACCAAATATCATGAAAATTTATTCCTATGTTTTCTGAGGAAGTTTATAGTTTTCTTACATTTAGATCTATGATCCACTTGAGTTAATTATTGTGTATGGCCACAGCCACTCCAGCTATCTTTTTTTACTGCTTTCATGGTATATCTTTTCACATTCTTTTACTTTCTTTTTTACACTCTTTTCCTCTTTTTCTTTGAATTCAAAGTGTATCTCTTGCAGACATATATAGTTGAATGATGATTTCTTAAAATTTGTTCTGCCAATCTATGCCTTTTGATTTTTGTTTTGATTCATTTACATGTAATATAATTACTCATAAGATAGAATTTACATCTGCAATTTTGCCATTTTTTTTCTAAAATGTCTCTTATCTTTTTGCTTCTCTGTTCCTTGATTCCTATCTTTTTTGTGTGCGTTAAATAGATATATTCTAGTGTACCTGTAGTGGTTTGACTAGTGTCCCTCAAAAGTTCACATCCACCTGGAACTTCAAAATGTAACCTTTTATGGGAATAGGGTCTTGGCAGATGTAACTAAGGCAGGAATCAAGATGAGATTCTACTGGGTTAGTAAATCAGTAAGAAGACCATGTGAAGATGGATGTAGAGATTGGGGTTACACTGCTACATGCCAGGGAACAACAGGAACCACCAGGAGGTGAAAGGAAAGGAAGAATTCTCCTCTAGAGCCTTCAGGGGAAATGTGGCTTGCCAACATCTTGATTTTGGATTTCTGGAATTCTGAACTATGATTAAATAAATCTCAGTTAAGCCACTCAATTTATGATTGTTATGAAAGCTCTAGGAAATTAATATAGTATATTTTTAATTGCCATATTGTTGCTTTTACTATATTTTTGAGTTTTTTTTCTAGTGGTTGCCCTTGGAATGACAACTGGCATCTTAACTTTAAAAAAATATCTAGTTCAGAATAATACTAACTTAATTTAAATAGTATACATTATCTTTGTTTCAATATACCTCCATTCTTTCTCCTTTGTGTTACTATTGTCATATAAATTACATTTGTATACTTTATAAACCCATCAACACACTTTTAAAATTATTGCTTTATGCAGTTGTCTTTTAAAACAGATAAGAGAAGAAAAATGTAACAAACAAAAATGATTTTTACTTTCCTTCATAATAACTATGTCTTCTCTTTATCAGTGTCCTTTTTTTCTTCACATGGCTTAAAATTACTTTCTAATGTCCTTTCATTTTAGCCTGAAGGACCCAGCAAATTTTGTAGAGTAGATATGCTAGCAACAGATTTTCTCAGTTTTTGTTTATCTAGAAATATCTTAATTTCTCCTTCGTTTTTAAAGGAAGGCATATGTGGATATAGAATTCTTGACAGTTTTTTCTGTCAACAGTTTAAAGATGTCATCCTACTCTATTCTGGCCTTTATCACTTCTGAAAAGAAGCCAGCTGTTAATTTCTCTGAGAAGTCCTGATACATGATGTCACTCTTCTCTTGCTACTTTCAAGATTTTCCTTTTGTCTTTGTCTTTCATCAACTTGACTATAAAGTGTCTAGGTGTGGATCTCTTTGATTTATTCCACTAGGAGTTTGTTGATCTTCTTGAATGTGTATTCTAATATTTTCCTCAAATTTGGGAAGTCTTCAGCCATTATTTGTTCAAATATTTTTGTCTTTTTTCTCTTTCTCCTATCCTTCTGGAACTTTCATTATAGGTATGTTGGTATGTTTTATGATGTCATATGTCTCTTATGTTCTGTTCATTTTTCTTCATTCTTTTTCTTTCTGCTTCCAGACTAGATAAACTTTATTGACATAGCCTCAAATTCACTGATTCTTTTGTCAGCCCAAATCTGTTGTTGAGTACCTCTAGTGAATTTTTTATTTCTGATATTTTATTTTTCTGCTCTAGAATTTCTATTCAATTCTTTTTTATAATATCTATCTCTTCATTGACATTCTCTATTTGGTAAGATATGATTGTCTCCCTTTCTTTTACTTCTTTATGTTGTTTCCTTTAGTTCTTTAAACATATTTATAATAACTGATTTAAAGTCACTGCCTACTAATTCCAAAATCAGGGCCCTCTCAGGGATATTTTCTCTTGGCTCCACTGCCCCCTATGAAGCATCTTTTACTATTGCTTTTCATGCCCTATAATTTTTTTGTTGAAATCTAGACATTTTAGGTAATATATGGGATCAGATTTCCCCATCATACAAGGTCTGTGCTGTTTTTCTTGATGTTTATTTGTTTAGTGACTTCCCTGGACTAATTCTGTGTATTCCACATTCTCTGCAGTTGTAGCCTTTAAGTTTTTTGTTAATTTTTTTAAGTGCTTGCTTATATTTTTAAGCCTGGCTTCCTAAGAGTCACGCCTGGGTTATATAATTTAGTGGTCAGCCAATGATTGGTCAGAAAGTTTTATTAACTAACATGCTGTGTAGCTTTCACTTTTGCCAAAGGGATCTGTATGAGAAAGCCTTCTTTCAAACTTAGACTGTTTACATGACAGCCTCCCACAGCTTCCATCTCCTTACAGAGGGCCTCAAGATAAGTCAGAGATGAGCAAGCTACTGATGACTTCTCTTTTCCTGTGTCTTTCCTGGGCATGGACATAGTATGGCATGTGTGCACAGCCTTATAAAAATCCTGGGATTTCAGAGCTTTACAATGTTTCTTTTATTTGTTTATTTGTTTTTATAGATCTGGCCAGGCTCTTGTTTGTCCTAATTGAATTCACAGACCTAGTTACCTGAGAGGTTGCCAGCATTGTGCAATTGTTCAAATTAGTCCTTGGAGTAGGCATTTTCCCACTCTTTCACTGTGCTCTAGGGAAGAGGTTTTTAACTGAGTTCTAAGAACCATCAGATCTCTTTGTATGCAATGAGGACAGATTTTGGCTACCATGCCAATGAGCTAGTGAGAAGAGGAAATATATATAGTCCAAGTTAAAATATTATAGGCTCTGTTGTCTTACTGATGTTTAATAGTGTCTCTTAGATATATGATTTTTAGTTCATTCTTTGGCTTTGGTTAATAGCCATAGTTCTGAAATTGTTGACGTTAGTTTTTTGTTCATACTTTCATTGTTTTACAGGGAGAGCAATTCACTGATGTCCTCACTCTGCCATTCCATTTTTATTGGTCTTTGAGTGCTCTTTTTATATGAAGGAAATCAGCCTTTTTAGTGGGTCATATATTACAATTTTTTTCCAGATATGTCATTTCTCTTTCAATTCTGTTTATGGTATTTTATTTTTACCACTAAGAATTTTCTTTTTAAATGTTTTTAGAGTCAAATATAACATTTTTTTAAACTATTTTAGTACTACTTTTATTATTTTATTTTTACATATAAATCTACGATTCATGTGTCTCCTTCATATGGCTGGTCAATTCATACATTTTTTTTAAAAAAATTGATAAATCCACGTTTCCCCCTTTTATTTGAAAAGTCATTTTTTTCTTACTACATTTGCATATAAACAAATATAGTTGCATATGAACTAACACAGTTGACCCTTGAACAACATGGGTTTGAATTGCCTGGGTCCACTTACATCCCAGTTTTTTTCAATAAATATGTACTACAGTACTACCTGATCCACAGTTGGTTGAATTCATAGATGCAGAACTGTAGATACAGAGAGCCAACTATAAAGTTACATGACAATTTTTGACTGGGCAGGGGGTCAGCATCCCTGGCCTCCATGTTATTCAGGGTCATCTGCATTTATTTTTGTCCCAATAACCTGATATTTTCTGTACTGACCATGTGCTTTTTAAACTATTGTACCTTAAAATGATTTTTAATATCTGATAGGAATAATTTGTCATTTATAACCTTTTTTTTGTATTTTTAAAAGCTATTCTAGCATTTTTCTCAGGTGAACATCAGAATCATTTTTACAAGTTTTTAAAAATCCTGTTAATGTTTTGATTGGGTTCATACTGAATTTATAGTTAAACTTTGGGAAAATCCACATTGTTCAAAAGTAGGTATTCCTACCCAAGAAAAAGATACTGCTTTCCAAATTGTATATATTTTTATGTTCCTCACTAGTACTAACTTTTCTTCATACATGTCTTTCACATTCTTTAATTTACTTAGCTGTACTTTTCCCTTCTTGTGAATGGAGTCTTCTATCTCATTATCTTTTTTACATTGCTATTTTTGTAATCACATATTCTCTGTATTCTTTAACCATAATGGGCTTCCTATTCCTTTAAAGTTTAAATAAAAATTCTTGAGCATTCACTCCATATAATAGTAGTATGCTAACTGCTTCATCCCCATATGCACATTTTTTTCTGGTGTATTTGAAAAGATGATTTTTTTTTTTCATATTAGCTCCTGTGTAAAGTCTACAGTGCCTCTCACTCTTTCTTCCATCTCATGAAGACTCTGCTCATTTTAATACTTCTCATGCTTAAAATTCTGAGATTGTAACCCTTTTTGCTTCTTTTTTTATAACAACACTAAATCAGTGCTGCTAATTATACAGATTTTATTGAAGAATTGTGAACTGTAGGCAATTAGAGTTCAGACATAAAATAACTTCAATTTTAATTTCAGATAGACTTCCTATAAATTCTGTGGATCAGAATATCTGAGTTTAAAAACTGATCTCATCAATCATCTTTGGAGTGTTGCATAGTCATGGTGATAGACTCTTGTTTTGTCACTGTCCTCAGTGTGGTTGCTTCTACTGTGTTAACATTACACATGATGTTGGATTTTGGTTTGATACATTATCAAGGATATTTGTGTGTGTGTGTGTGTGTGTGTGTGTGTGTGTGTGTGTGTGTGAGATGGGTTAGTTCTTCTGCTTTGATGCTGATTGAATTCTTTCTTTGTCCTTGAATCTTGAAGTTCAGTAACTTCTCTTCAAATTGTGTTGCTCTTGATATTTTCAACTATTTTTTGTTATTTATTTCCCTAAGATCCATAATTTCATTTCTTTCTTTATTCCAGGAAAATATTATTTTATTATATCTTTGAGTATTTTACTTTTCCATTTGTTCCATTCTCTTCTTCAGGAATACCAATTATGCAAATCAGATCTCTATTTTCTCTCTTGTAATAGTATCATCTCATGGCTTTTTGCTCTTTTCTATTTTTTTTTATATTATTTTTCCAAGCCATATTTCACACATTCACTCTTTTAAAGCAACATTTATTCTAATTCTGAGTACTTTAATGTGTTTTTATTTCCAAAATCAAATATATATGTATATTTAATTTAAAATATATGATTATATATATATATTGAGCTTAGGCATGTCACTTTTTAACAACTTCTATTGTTTATCCTATTTTTTTTTAACTTGGATGCTTACATGTCTTCTTTGAATAAGACAATATTCTCTATAATTCAGTTGTGTAAAAGAAATTCATATATTTTCCCATGTAATTCTTTCTGTAAAATGTGTCTTTAATTCACTTATATTTTTTCCTGTTTGAAATATTTCCTTTGCATAAGAAACATGTTGGATAATTTTTCTTTACACCTTAATCCTCTTTAAAAGGGAGAATTCCATCTAAGCCCACCAATAAAGATGAGTTGACAAAATGAGCTGGGGAAGTCAGCATCTCTTTAATACAAGTATGTTGCCTTAAAAAACTCCATCAAATTTGCTGTATCCTTCAGTCCTGATGAACAAGTCTCCTGAGCATGGCAAGTTCACTTCTTGAGATGAATGGTTTACCCTGATAAGAAGACTGCATGACACACTAAATATTTTGTTTATTTTGTTTTGTTTGTTTCATTCGTTTTTATATATCTCCGTTCAGTTGACCCTCGCCAACAACTTCAGAGTTGTTTACTGTGCAGTTCTCTCTTTCTTAATGTTCTACCCTTTATGTTTTCTGGGGTGAGGTGAGGTGAATGAATTTGGCAAATATGGGCAAATCCTTCCATTAGTAGCCTTCCACCCTATTCTTCTCTGGGTGGCACTCGATTGCTCTAAGAATGCTTTCTATGACTCTTGTACCCACCTTTCTTACCACACATATACTTATTTCTCATGACTCCAAGGAAATCATCATTACTTGAATCTTTCAAGACTCTAACTTACTGCAGGAAAATATGCACACTGACTGAGATTTGGAATAGTATGTGTTATTTCACAATGTGTCTACATTGTACAATTTTCACTCTATTTGGCAGATTTTCTTCTTATCTTCTTGGAAAATGGAATTTTCTCTTTTTTAAAAAAAGGTTTTTGCTTTTGTGGAGCCAGTTTCAGGGAATGGCATGGAATAAACACTTTACTCTGCTTTCTTTTACCAGCAGTCTTAAAAATAAGACATTTTAATATAATATTACACAGAAATAAAATCATTCTTCCATTACCTAGATTGTCAAGTAAAAACTGTGGTATATTTTTGAATGTATTTTATGTGAGAAATTTTTAGAGTCTTCAGTTTCACTTGAGTGAAGGAATTTCTCAAAGGAGAATCCTTCATGGACAGGATCTTTTCTTCTGCTGTTAAAAACATAGTGCTTGAGAGTTGGAATATATCTCATCTTGTAACATGGCTGTGATGAGAAGCCTAAGGTTATTGTAACACATACACACACAGACAGCTTGCATTTGATTCTCTGAGTTTCAGCCTTATCAAAAATCAAATCTCAGTATTTTCAGAGAATAGGTCTGCTTTGTAATTTGATGAATTTGCCATTGTTTGAGTTAAATATTCCAGGCTTGGTTTTTGATAGGTCATTTCTTGACTTGTGTGTGGTTTGGCCTCTGCTAAATTTCACCAGGTTTTCCTGGGGGAAGTCAGACCTTAATTTCCTCATAACCTTCTGTTCTTCTGTCAGCTAGTCCTCTTCATTCAATATTCATCGATGACATTGTTTAGGAAGAGCCAGTAATCCAAGTCTTTATCTGTTTGACCCAAGCCAGGGAGTTGTCAGATCAGAGAAAGCAGCCACAGCCTCTTGCCACTACTCTGGTCATAAGCTTATAGTTCAGGCTTCTCTTCGTAAAGGATCATCAACATCAACATGTTGTTTCCAGGGTCATAAATTTGCAATGTGGTGAGACACAACCAGATGTTGCCAAATGTGAACTGACTCATAAAGCCGCCTCTCTCCTGCTCTGTCTTGCTTTCCAACTCATAGAAGCTGCTGGTCCATTTAGTTCTTCATACTCAGCTGAGGGGCTTGGTTGTCCAGATTGAAGTCAATCACTTTCCAGGGCAATTATATTTTTCAAGCTGTATAATGGAGTAGTAGTTATCACGTACGCCACAGATATTTTCTGGTACTTAATGCTCCTGTGTGGAGTTTATTACCATTCTTTGGCAACACGGTTGTTGTGTTGTGTTGTGTCATGATATTGTCCCTTGTATACAGTAATGGGAAAAAAATGGCCCATCTGTCTATAGTCCTTACTCCCAACCCTAGACGTAGGGTCTGATTTCACCTATGATTCCAACTCTTTCAAACTTATTAGGACTTGTTTAATGCTTTTAGGATATAATCAACTATAATAAATGTTCCAATGTGTAGTCCTGGATATAACAAAGCTTTAAGACCCTTTGGGCTTTTGCACATTCTCTTCATTTTAAGTTGAAGCAACTGAGGTCATGGAAGTTAAGCAAATTATCCAAGATTATACAATCAGTTATTCATACCCAAGGCTTCAGCCTCCTGTTTGGGTACATTTTTGTGTTTCTTCAGGAAACTAATAATATAATATAATGTAATATAAATACATAATTATAATCTCTGCCCTTTAGATTTGAAGGCAGACTAAACTTAAAGCAAAAGTCAATGGAAATAAAAACATTTAAAAAATCAGATGTTATAATCCTTCATGACAGATCATTCCTTTTCTGAATTCCATTCTCTTTTATATAATTGGGTGATGATAACAATAAATCACTCTATCATAATATTGTTGGTAAGGCATATTGACTAAGGATATGCATAAAGGGTTCTTTGAATTGTCCTGTGAAAAAGTTCCACAAGGTAATCTAGTTTATAACTTTATGTCTAAAGTTTTTCTGTCCTGTTTGCTCTTGATTAGGGCTGTTTTGTTAACTGATAATCTGGAGCAACTGGCTCTTCTTTTATGACCCTCAGAGCCAGAAAAACATGAGAAATACAACTAACATGTGAATCAAGCATCTTTAAGTGCATTAAGGATTCTATAAGTCACTTCAGTTTTTCAGGGGGAAAAATGCTACCACATGTTTACATAGGCTGTTTTTGTTGTTGTATTATTTTATATTGTTTGTTATTCTTAATTTAAGTGACTTTAATTTTCTCAAGTATGTATTCTTCAGATAAAGCATTAATGTTTGAAGTTACTACTTTTTTCAGTTTGAAATCTAAATAATCTCTTCATTCTGTGATTTTAGTTCTCCTTAATACCTGAAGAAATTGAAGTCAAATTTTGTATTCCAGGAACCATTCTTACCAGTTTAGTATAAAGTGAAAATACTATCTTTTTTGCAGGTTTGTTTTAATGATTACAAACAATCTTAAAAGTCATTCAGGAGACTGGCTTTCAGTGCATCAGATTCAACTAATTTTGAAGCATTTGGGGGACCACACCAATTCTGAGCAGTTTTGTTTAATTTATTGATGATTTGGGCCCAGGCATTCGTAGTTTTCAAAAGCCCACAGGTGATTTTAATGTGTAGCCAGGGATGAGAATCATTACTCTGGTACAACCCTTCATTGATAAAACAAAACAGTAAAGAAATTAGAGTTCATTGAGGTTCTGTGACTTCCCAAAGCAGTGACTAAGTTAGCTCCAGAACCCAGCTCTCCTGTCATTTATTCTACTTTCTCCTCCCCGAAAAAATAATGCAGAACAACCGGTAAAATTTCCCAATGACCTCCCAGTGCCTTGCATGATATCAAATACATCAAAAGTGCTCAAACACTTGCTAAATGTTGAATGAATAAATAACTGAATGAATGTCAGATGGTTCCCTGTGTCTCATTCTGTAACTTCATTGAAATAATAGTACTTGTTGCTAAGCATTCAGACAGGTAAAGAGTGTTGGGCTTGGTAGAAAGATTCCAACATTCTCGGAGATGCTAAGAATGTTGTCATATTTGAGGTCATGAGAGAATTTCCAATTAGCTTAAGAGGTAAAAAGAGATAAACTTACAGTGAAGGGAGGTCTCCACAACATTGAGGGTGATGCTCAAAGGAGAGGAGTCTTGAGAACACTTTAGATCCCAGAAGAGATGCTATAACAGTTTCCACAACCAAACATACAAATGTAGGGAAATTTATTAATCTGAAAATCAAGAATTCTAAAAGGAGGACACTCAAGGCTCTCAGGGACCAAGGCCTGTCTATTGTGACTGCTAATCCAAGTGAGTTTGGGTTAAAAAGGGTTAACAGCCCTCTGCTGTAACACATGATTGGTCTTTATGAGGTTGAAGCTCTTGTCTGTTTGAGGCCTACAGATGATGCTAAAGAGCCAATAATGACAGCAATTCAAAGCAATCTAATTATGCAAACGGGAGGCTAAACAATTTCATCATCCTTAAATTAGATTGTCCTAATGAGATAAAGACACCAATTAATCCTGAATTAATTTCAATAGCCTATTTCAGGCAAACACTTTAATATGCAAATGTAAATGAGAAACAAAGCCTACTGTAGAATGCCAGAGTTCAGAACCCCTCTCTTCGCAGCTGCAGCGGGTGTAAATAGTGCCTAATGAGTTTGTGCGGAAAGATACAACCAGTTGAAAATTTTAGACTTCATAAAGCACAGCCGGTGCCTCAGGTATACTGGATGTGGTCTGGAGCCAGATATGAATGGAGCGGGAGTTTTGCTGGGGAATGATGTAGTACTGTAGGTGTACACAGCCAAGTCATAAACACCTTTCTCTAAGCAAAAACTGGGCAGTCCTTCCAGCTTAGCACTCAACTGTGTGTGTGTGTGTGTGTGTGTGTGTGTGTTTGTGTGTGTACATGTGTGACTGTACCTCTGTATGTGTGTGCATGGGTCTGTGTGTGTTGTGAAGGGAAGGTAGGGAGTGGAAATAGTGAAGAGGAGCAATATGGAGACACTTTAATGAGTTGATATTTGGAGCGCCAAGTTGTCATAACACACACCTGGATAGAAGTCTCTTCTGGACATAAAGTTGATTTTAATTAGTGACCACTAATCATCTTAAATCAGCCATTCCCAACACATTTAATATTTCTAAATAATTAATTTCCTAAATAAGACATGGGAACAGATTCAAAATCTTAGGTGCCTATGCTGAATCCAAAGATCTGTGATTTTAATGATATTTGGCTGGAGGGCTCTTCAATGGGCTAATTCCTTTCATAACTACCAAAATAATCCCACAGGTAATAACCTGGGTAATAATCTCTTCTGTCTAGAAAGGAAAGTGATAGCTGATATTGAGAGTGAATCTAAACCGAAAGAGAGGAAAATATACTCTTCAAGGCTGTCTGCACTAAATGAAGCTGTCTGAATTTAGTTTAAAATGACTAAAAACAAAGACCAGTTTCCTTATTCTTTATGACACTAGAACCTTTAGGGTACAAAATAATGCCAGGATTACCATATAAAATACAGGTTATCCATGCAATATTTGGGACATACATAAGCTAAAAAAAGGTTCATTGTTTAGCTGAAACTTAAATGTAGCTGGATGTCCTATATTTTATTTGCTAAATTGAGCAAACCAAATAAAGCCATGTGCATAATAGGTGTTCAATAAACATTTGTTGAATAGAATCAAATTAACCTGTAATCAGAGATTTGGAATGCCATTTCCAAAGGAGAGTATAACAGACATATTTTGGTGCATGTGTCTCCATTTTCAGGAAGTGGACCACTCCTCAGTCAAGATCCTCTGGTTATAGAGGATGCATCCTCAGTTTACAAAGTATGACCATCCCCATCAGAAATTCCCATCTCACTCAGTCTTGACCAGGAAGATACTGACCCTCAAGGACTCAGAATTGGTCCTGAGGAACTAGAATTATACTTTTCCAGTACCTTGATCTCTTATGCATAAACTTGATATTTGTAGAGGGAGAGTACCTATTGCCAAGTAGAAGGAATGTGCCAAAG
Organism: Balaenoptera physalus; assembly: GCF_965194825.1. Taxonomy (NCBI): domain Eukaryota; kingdom Metazoa; phylum Chordata; class Mammalia; order Artiodactyla; family Balaenopteridae; genus Balaenoptera; species Balaenoptera physalus. Next base: position 75,842,420 of record NC_138882.1, on the reverse strand, counting down.
TGGTTAATAGAATTAGTCCTGGAGTCAGAATGGCCTATTTTCAAAACCTTCTTCTATCAGTTAAGAGTTTGGGAAAGTTACTTAACCTCTCTGAGCCTTAATCTCTTCATCTGTAAAAAGGGATTATTTCCTAAAGTTGTTGTGGGCATTAAATTAGTTACTATGTAAATGAAGCAGAGAGCAAATGCTCAATAAGTGTTAGCTAGTAGCAATACTATTTTGTGATGATCAGAGGAAGATAATCTACAAATAGAAAAGAAAGAAACAGACTTGCAGATCAAGCAGAAATGAGAAACAGGAAGAGTATCCATCAAGGCTTCCCCATTTCCAGGCACATTCCAGGATTTGAGTTCACCTCCAGATCCAGTCTCTTTTCTTCTTAGGTTTGATTGCCTCTAACTAAAGCAAAGATATTTAAAATTTTATCAGCCTCAGTGGAAGTTTAGGCTGATTGTTCAAGCTAGGAGATGCCTCATAGAAGCCAACTTCCAAGTGTTCTAAATCTCTATGACTAAAAAAATCATCAAAAGTGCCCTTAACCACCTAGCTTTCTCTGAACTACCAAACCATTTTTCTCCTTATTATTTCTTTCAAGCTCTTCAGATATAAAATCTCAAAATCCTATCACCTTTTCAAATTTCTGAGTCAACTTTACATGGAGTGACTATATTTTATTACAAAAATCGAAACATGTGGTCTGACAGCATGAGTATACTTATGGGGGACCACAGGACAAGCTATTTGATATTAGAGCTGTCCTGAAAAATCTGAGACTTATGGTTCCTTACTTCTACATCCTTTGCTACACCATTTACTTCCTCTTAACTATAAACTACACTCTGGTTTTCAAGTGAAAGGGCTAGCATTCCTATGCCATATCCCAACATTTTGGGAGTCAAATTGTAGGGATCTGAAGAAATTCTCTTCAAAATCTTTACTTCAGTTTATTTTATTGATCTGTTAAAGGGTAAAGAATTGTAGATTACCAGATATATAGATATTTCCTTTGTAAATTCTACATGGAGTTGGTGGGGGGTAAGGGTCTTTTCCACAATGACTTAGGTACCCTATTTCTCTTGTACTGGTCTTTGGGGCAAAGCTGAGTTTGGAATTCCATCTTAATATCCTATTACATTTAACAAAACAGGTTTAAACTACTTCTGAGAGCCACTTTTTGCCAAGTCATGAACCTAGGTATCCAGGATTCAAAAATAAATTTTAAAAGTCATCAAGAGTTTCAGGATGTAGTGGAAGAAAAAAATCCTGCTTATAATTTCTTGCAGAACAGGGTGATGTGCGTGATAAAGCAAGTATGTAGAAAGGCAATGTCAACACGACAGAGGAGATAAGAGACTCTGCCTAGGAGAGATATGGAAGGCTTCTTAAGGAAAAAGTTGTAGTTTGTAAGGCTAGACAAAATATTTTATGACTTCCAGGTATAGAAAGTAAAGTCATATATGGTTAGAAGTTGAATCAGAAAACAAATGTAATCAATGGATAGGCAAAGCTGATTACTAGTTGATATTTCTGATCTTTTACATAATCCCATGGAAATGATGAAGCTGAAAGTGTGATGATGAGAAGAGGTTGAATGGCACATACCAATAGGCATTCCATATATTTAAGAAAGATATTTGCTGCACTAGAAAATAGAGCATATGTGTAAACTATACACTACTTCAGTTTGTGGATTATACCCCTAAGCATAATATTGCTATGAAGATTGCATCCTAACTGCCCTCATTTTAGCAAGGTAATTGATTAACACTGTATAGTTCTCCTGTGTATAAAATACTAGGACAAACTTAAGCTGTTGATAAAATTTTAAATATGAAAGAAATTTGTAAAATTTAAAACACTACACAAGGACCAGTAATTCCTTTCCCTACGTGACAACAGCAAATGTAATAGTTGTTTCTCTGGAAAAGAGACAAGGCCCCAGAACTTAATTTTATTACTGTTGAAAGAGGATCAAACCATAATCTATTTCCTTTTGTATGTACAGTTCTCTGTCCCTGTCTCTATTGCACATTGAATGGACTTTCTAGAGCTTTAATGGAATGCCAGTCATATTTTAAGCATGGATGTGAGATGCTATTCACAGACCACTGCTGTGAGATAAAGTGGGATAGAGTTATGATAACAGATCCACACATCCTGGCCAGCAAACCAGATATACTGCTGTTTGATAAACCTAATAAAACAGTAGAGTTTATTGATATTTCTGCTCTACTAGGTGAAGTAGCCAGAGATTGTCTGTCCTCTGGCATTGAAGTTGAACTCAAGGTGGAGAGGAGCAACAGCCTAGTGAAGCCAGCTCTCTCAGTGGCGAGGGTGGCTCTGAGCCCTCGATTTGACAGTGTCACAAATTCATTATATTCTGGTATTTATTCTGAAGATAAGGAGCGCTTCTCGATAAATGTCCTGTGTTAATGGGAGCAATATATGGCTTCAATTCCTCTCTGAACTCGTGTTCTGTTGGTCTTGGCAGGACATTACAGAGCAGGGTATGGATGGGTCACTGAGACTCCAGCCCACTCAAAGCACATGTCATACTATGACAGTTGGAAACATCACGCAGAGATGTCTTGGTTAACAGATTATTATTGCTTTTTCTACATTAAGAAACTATGTTACGTTAAGAAAGTATGCTAAATTAGTACTGTAGAATTAATGATAGAATACACTCATTTACTTATTGATACATTTGTCAGTCTGTGAAAAGCAAATAACATTTGAACAAATGTTGGATTACATAAACTCAGTGATTTCTGACCCAAAAGAAAATTTTATTTCCCTAATGATCAAATCTGTTTTTTTCTTCTCCATATCACTAAATGGTACCATTGTCTAACCAGTTTCTCAAGCCCCAAAACCAGGTGTCATCTTTGATTCTAATCCCTTGAGCTCCCATATCAAATCCATTCAAGTCCTGTGTACTCTATTTCCAAAATACTAACTACAACTTATTGGAATGGTGAGAGAAATTTTGGGGATAGCTGTGAGTTAGAAGTCCATTTCCACCATTATTTTTCACCTGAGGTTATGAAATAGCCTCTTAACTTGGTTCTGCACATTATCATTTTTTGTTGCTGTTTAACAATAACAGGTAAAGTAATCTCAAACACCTTGATCAGAGGATGTTTAAATTCCTCCAAAGGATAAATAGAATAAAGCCCACATTTATTCCCTGCCCCAATATGATAATGAGTATGGTAGTGTGTTCAGGAGAAGCATTTGGAAGTATTTTGCTTACAGTTCTAGATAACTTAAATAAAGGGGGAAGTTTGAGCTGATCTACTGATGGGACCACTTTAAAATTGGGACGTCAAAACTGCTTTATTTATGCCCCGTCGCATAATATACTCTCTTAGAATTGTTGTGCCAAAGAAGTTAAGACTACAAGTCCTATTTCCCCTGAACCTAGCTTGCTCATATCGACCCTCTTATTTGTCCTCTTATCTTCACTAACTATATTCTCTATTTAAACAATGGGGGAGATTAGCCATGTATATGCACATATAAGACCTAAATGTCCATCAACAGAGGAGGAATGGATAAAGAAGATATGGTACATATATAAAATGGAATATTACTTAGCCATAAAAAAGAACAAAATAATGCCATTTGCAGCCATATGGATGGACCTAGAGATTGTCATACTGAGTGAAGTAAGTCAGACAGAGAAAGACAAATATATGATAACACTTATATGTGGAATCTAAAAGAAGGGTACAAATGAACTTATTTACAAAACAGAAATAGAGTCACAGATATAGAAAATAACATTATTACCAGAGGATAAAGGAAGGGAGGGATAAATTGGGAGATTGTGATTGACGTATACACACTATTATATATAAAATACATAACTAACAAGGACCTACTGTATATAGCACAGGGAACTCTAATCAGTACTCTGTAATGGCCTGTATGGGAAAAGAATCTTAAAAAATAGTGGATATATGTACACATATAACTGATTCACTTTGCTGTTCACCTGAAACTAACACAATATTGTAAATCAACTATACTCCAATAAAACTTTTTTAAAAGGTTTGTGTTTCTTTGTCAATTAATAGAAAATTTCAAAGTAGAAGTCATTCTCTTAAGTTGGGAGGAGAAAACCATACATCAAAGACCCAAATTACTGAGTACCCACTGTATGTCAGGAAACATTTTAAGAACTTCATAAATAACCCTATAATATAGGCACTTTTATTTTTCCTACTTTTATAGATTAAACAACAGAAACAACAACAACTAGTGAACTAAGACATTAAATATCTTGTCCAAGGTCATACAGTCACACCAGATGGTCTGGCTCTAGAGCCCTCACTCTTAACCACTGCCCCATATGGCTTTACCCTACAAAAGAGTGACAGGGAATGTGAGAGTAGAAGAAAGATGTTAAAAGAAGGAACTGAGCCTAGGAAAAATGGAAAGGACAACCAAAAGGACATCATCACTAAGTTAAAAATAGTTTGGCCTACTATCAATGTAATGTCTTGTTCATATTATATTGTACATTTTGAACTATTTTTATTTTTATATAATTTCAAACTTTGAGGAAAGTAGCAAAGTAACAAGATTAGTACAAGGAATTTCTGTATACCATTTAAAGAGATTTATCAATTATTTATAACATGGACAATTTGCTTTAACGTTATCTATCTACCTATTTCTCTAATCTCTTTCTTTTTCTGAACCATTTAAGAATACATTGGAAACAACATGCTTCTTTGTCCCTAAATACTTCAGTGTGTATTTCCTAACAACATGGACAAAGTCCTATATAACCATAGGAGAATGATCAAGATCAGGAAATTTAACACTGATATAATGTTATTATCTAATTCACTGTCCATATGCAAATTTTATCAATTGTCATCTTTAGGGCTATTTTTTTTTTTTTTTTTTGGTCCAGGATCCAATGCAAGATTAAGCATTTATGTAGTTGTCATGTCTCTGCAATCTCCTTTAATATGGAATGTCTTTCAGTCATTTTTGTTTTTATTGGTCTTTACATTTAAAGAGTACAGGCTAAATATTGTATAGAATGTCCCTCACTGGTGTTTTTCTGAAGTTTCTTCATGGTTAGATTCATGCATTTTCTGCAGGACTTCTAGAGAAGTGCTGTGCTGTTTTTCTCTGAACATATTAAGAAGCATATGATGTCAGTTTGTCCCAATATTGATATTGCAAAATTTGACTCCCTGGTTAAGATGGTGTCCACCAGATTTGTCCATTATACAGTTACAGTTTTCTCTCTGTAAATTAATAAAATTGTTGAGAGGTACTTTGGGACTGTGTGATATCCTGCCCCACATCAAAATTTACCCATTAATTTTAGCTACTCATTATTTCATTCCTCTCATGTTTACTAGCTGACATTCTACTATAAGAAAAATATTTTCCTTTCTCACTCTCCTTCCTTCCTTCCCTCCTTCCTTCCTTCCTTCTTTCCTTCCTTCCTTCCTCCTTCCTTCCTTCCTGTGGTGCCTTATGTTTCCTTCAAATAGCCCTTAAAATTTTCAACTCAGGATCCTGATCATATACTACGTACATAACCTGGATGACCTTATCTACTCTCATGGCTTGAGGTACCTTTTGTATGATGACTTACAAATATATATCTATAGCTTAGATCTCCCTGTTAAGCTTCAGAACTCTATTCTGCCAGACACTTCCATTTAAATGATCAATAGACATCTCAGTTTCCAAAGGTACAGAACTTAATTCTGTGTTTTCTCCCAAACACCTGTTTCTCCTCTTCCATGTCTTTTCTCAGTGAAAACATAACCACACATCTAATCATGGAAATCAGAAACCTGGAATTCATCATAGACTTCGCTCTCCTCCCACTCATTCAACCCCCAAATGCAATTACTCACCAGCACCTGTAATTCTTCCAGGCAAATGTCTCCCAAATCTGTTGTTACTTCTCCTTTTGTAATATCAAGACCTGAGTTCAGGTTCTCAATATACTTTTCCTGGATTACTGTTGTATTCTAATGGCTTTCTCTATTTCCAGTTTTGCCTGTTTAAGACCCATTCTTTACCTTTCTACCAAAGTGATATTTCTAGAATAATTATCTGTTCATATCACTCCCCTGCTTAAAATTGTTTAGTGGTTCCCATAGTTTTCAGGATAATGTTCAAATTCTTTAGCACAGCACCCAAGCAGAGTTCCTTCACAGTTTAGTTCAAGGTTTTCACTATATAATTTATATATATATATATATTTATATATAAGATATAATGTATAATCCCCTATAAAATTTCGATGAATGCCTTCTGCTCCAGTCATTCAGAACTTTGTGACTATAAGTTTCATGCCTCAGGAGTTTTGCATGTGCTCCAATGTCCCCTCATCTAGGAAGGTTTTCTAGCCTTACTGATTCCCTGCTTATTTAGATGATACAAGTCTACTTCTCTGGTCTCACATCTCTGGCATACTTTGATTTGTCCCTCATTACAGAGGATTATATTTATTAATTTAGTTTTCTCCCTACACCATGAGACTGAAACCCTTTAAGAGGAAGGATATTGTCTTCTCTGGATTTGTATCCCAATGCCTAGCATGATACCTGGCAAAAAGTGGGTAGGCAATAAATTCTAATCAATGAATGATTATGCAAATATGAATAAAATGCTAACTGGAAGAAACTAAAGTATATTGGATCCATAGATAGAGTTGATGAATAATACTATTCACAGTATATGAAAAATGGAACGATGTCCCAGAGGAATGAACATAGTGTTGTGCTTAGGATCCTACCAGTGGGCCTAGTCAAGCTGAGCATTAGAAAATGTTGAGAAAGCTAAAACATGGAATCCAAGTGGAGCTAAAGAGTCGGGAAAGACTGGATTTTAGAATATTTGGATAAAGTCATATGTTGATTATTTAAGAAATATATAAGAACAGGAGTAATGACCTAACGACAAGTGCAAAACCAGAAGAATAGTCTTAGTAGGGAAGGAGAGCTGGACAGATAGATCCATCATTAGCCAAAGAATTTTATCTAATCTAAAATATGAGGAGTCTCTCCAAAGCAAGAGAAGATATACACTTTTCTTTTTACAGTTGTGTTACCACTAACACAAAGAGAAATCAAGTATGATAGCAAATTCGGTGATGATTAGTAAAAATTTGGCTTGTGATATGTTGAATTTGACATTCTAACAAGATATCAAGAAAACATTTGGAAATTAGAATCAGCTTTCAGGGAAGCAGCCAGGACTGGTGGTGTATGTTTGATATCCATTCCCACAGAAGTAGCAGCAATACCTGTCCAATCTCTCCCTTACCACTAAGACTGTTCTTACAGGCTTGCATTTGCCTTCAAATTTTTATCTGCCTTTTTAAATATATTTTTAATAATGAACCAATCTTCTTGCTCTAATATTCTAAAATTTTGCTGTAACCTGGCTTTATAGATCCACTTGAACACAATATTTTAACTTTCCCAACACAGCATAAAAGTCAGATATGGCTAAGCCTAGGAAGAAATCATAGCATAAGTGGTACAAACAGGCATTTCCTCAAGGGAAAAAAAAAACCCAAAATCACGACATGAGATTTTAGAGAAGAAAAGAGAAAGCTATAGACTATATCTTAGAAAATTTCAGTATCATTTGGGAAAGGACAAAGAGAAGATAACAAAGGAAATGTTGGGATATAAAGAAGAAAACATGGAGAGCACATTTTCATGGAACACGAAAAAGCAAGAGGGCTTCTGTTAAAAGGGTCATCTTTAGTTTCAGTAGCTAAGAAAATGTAGAAATCATGAAAACTGAGGAAATGTCACAGATTTTTGTAACCAGAAGATTAGCAATGACCTTCAAAAGAGCATCTTGTTCTTCTCAATTTGGTGATTGAGTTTGATTGCTAGCCTCTTCAGGTGGTCATAAAAGATTTGTATGTGACCCAAAGTATCACCAAGATCAACTGGAAAAAAGTGTTGTCATAGAGTATTACCACAAAAGGTCAATTTCTCAATGCCCTTATACATTTTATTGTCAAGATGAAATACAGTAACTGTTGCTTAATGGGCATTTCGTTTGAGCCTCCATTTCTAAACGCATTAATCCGTGACTTTCAGCTTCTTTCTCAAAGTAGCCTCTTTTTAATTAAAGCAGATATTTGATTTGGATAAACTGCTTATGCAAATAACTTTATTGTGATATAACAGTTATACAGATATCGATGTTCTGAGTGTAATAGATTTGATCACTTGTTTTTATTAACTGAATGTAAACAAGTATTTTGCCCAAATCAACATTGAGCTTTTCTACCCTGTTTCGAGGGGTACTGCACACATGTGCACATACACACACAATATACACACAATACACATTAGGACTTTTAATTCAGTAGGTATCATGAGCCATTGTTTCATCTTCAAAAATTGCACTGCTTTAAGGTTTTTCTGAAATCCAACTATTCTCACTGTATGTGATAAGTACCAAGTTTTGATCACAAGAATTCAAATCCTAGAACATAACTGAATTGAATGAATAGATGGTCCCAATTTCATTTAAAAAATGATACATACTCCAACTTTGTAAAGATGGCCCTTGGGAAAGAGGAAGTGACCCAGATACATTATCTTCCCCATTCCAATCCATACGTCTCTAAAGAAGATTTGTAACTCTTTTTCTGAAACCCAGTCATATAGAGAATGTGGAAAAGAATGAATTTTCCCCTTTGAAAATGTCACAGGGCATCCAGGAAATCTCTTTTAGTTTTATCTTGGCAAACAAATGTTCACTGATCAATATAAATGAGGAACAGGCGCGCCAACATCAATAGGAAATGACTTTTGTGAAGTATGATTTGATTCATGGCATGGAGTGGCCCTTACCAAGTTCTGTGCTATTATCAGCTTGAAAGAAGAAGATATCATAAAAGGGGCCTCCAGATGACTGTCATTTTCAAGTGGGGTGTTCTTAAGTTATAGACTTCTGACACCTCTGAGATAAATGACTGGCTGCCCTTGACTGACCCTGCCTTTAAAGAAGGGAAGGCCGTCTTTACAGACACAGAGATGTGTCCTGGAAAACTTTGAAAGACATAGCATTTAGAGACAATTTTATTTCTTTATCAACTGATAGTTCTATACTTCACTTCTCAGGTTTTTATCACTTGCTGGCATATATGTCAAAATGAGATCATGAGGTCTCAGCACTCTTTTTCTTTGGCCTCTTAAAGACTTGCTCTATCAAAAGTGCAATCTTGTATTTAGTGGAGGTAGCAAACATTATGACGTCACACCCCAAGGGCAATGCCTGACTTTGTGCTTGATGAGCAGTCTGCAATTATTAATTATTTAACAATCACGTCCTGTTTTCTTAACAGTATTTCTCATAGTGGGAGAGTAGAATAACCACTCTGTGTTATGAAGTCACTGATGGGATTACTTAGAATATTTTGCCATGCAATGACAGATATTTCATGGAAATCTAGTCCAGAAAGTTGGAATAGTACCTACCAGTTTCTGCAGTTGTTATGGGACCAAAATAACTTTATAATTAGGCAGCGGCAGAATAGGAGAGGCAGAATAGGACAGTAGATGACATCTGGACCCTGAAGCCAGAGATTGTGTTCAACTCCCAGGTCTAACCCTTACTAGCTCTGTGACCTTGTGCAGGCTCTTTAGCTCCCTGTGCCTCAGTAGCCTCATGTGCAGAGTGAAGATAATAAGACCTATTCATAATGTTGTGACAATCAAATGCAAAGCACTTAATTGCTCAACACCTATTAGCGGCTGCTATTCATCATATTTTTCCTTCTTTACCTTGTCTTCTTCCTCCTCTGCTGCCTCCTCCTTCTCCTTATTGTTATTATTATTACAGAAATTCCAGGCACATTTTATTTAAATAGCACTTTCCTAAAAATTCAACAGGCTAAGCCCTAAATTCCAAATGGTGAAAAGTTATGCATGTCCTGAAAGCACTTTTACAAGAGTTATATGTATCTGTGATGTTAGCTTAGCAACTGCTGAAGAAACCACTTCTAAACCATACAAATATCAGAGAAGCTTTCTGTTCCATCGTCAGCCTCCACTGAGCTTTAGTAAGCCCTGTCTTTAGAATAAATGATATGAGGTTAACAGGCTTCTTTTCTTTACTGTTTTAAAACATATAACTTCTTGTTGATGGTATGGTATAGGAAGCTTTTTCAAAAATTTCTTTTGATTACAGCCCTTAGTAAGGAATCTATTTCACATCCCGATTCAGCACACACATATGCAGGTACAGAGGCACTGCTAGTTTTTAAGATGTCTTTGTGAAAATTATTCAAAGGTGCTCCCTCTGGGTGAGGAAAGTAGAAACAGATGCTATCTTTTGCAGACATAGCCACTGGAACACATGATTTGGCCTTTGTGAAGCTGGCTGCATTTATCCCCTATGACCCCAGAGCTGGGTGCCTCTGTGAAGTACCCAAACTGCACAACTGTACCAGTGAAACTGTGTTATGTCTACACATATCTGAAACAAATGTTTCACACCAAAAAAATAATAATAATTTCCTTACTTTGTGGAATGCATTCTAATATTTTCTACCTTTTTTAATTCAAGTCACGAGCCCTGAATTATTTTGCAACTCATTACAGAGTCGTTATTTGGAATTTAAAAAACATTGCAATAGGCATTAAAGAAGTGGGCTGTAAAACCAGAAAGCCTGGGTGTGATTCCTGGCTCTACCATTCATTACCTGTGTCCTTGGGCAAGTTTCTTAGCCTTCCTCAGCCTTAGTTTCCTTCCCCATCAAAATGAATATATGAGTACCACCCTTATAAGGCTGATGTGAGTTAATGTATGTAAGGCACTTAGAATGTGGCCTGACACAGAGCATCTATGTTAGCTATCATTAGGATTAGTGATTGACAATTGACATGTTCGCTGAACTTCCCCTTCAAAGCCCAGTTCTTCCTGTACTGCTACAGCACAGAGAGGTACAAATGCAAGCAGGGCGTGGGGATGTGTGAAGCGGATGGCAACAGTAGCCACCCAGTCTGGTGCTGAAAGTTTGAAAAGGACTACACTATTGCAGGTAGACCCAGCTGTAAGACACCCCTTTTTTCTCATAAGGAGTCCTAAAAATCATGAGACTTTGAAGATGAAAGTCTGCTGTAAATTGTAGAGCACTCTACAAATATTTACAATTACCATTTAACAAGTGTTTATTAAGCAGTTGTTTGGGTGCAACATTGGGCACCATTCTGGGGATGAAGAGGTTGTATTCTGGAGAAGTCCTGGAGGAGTCAGACATGTAAATAATTATAGGAATAAGATGGCTGAAATTTAAAGGTCTGAATGCGGCCACTAGAGACTAGAGAAAGAAAAGAAGGCTAGAGAAATTGATGCATAACTGGATCTAGGGTAGAGTAGGGCCTTTCAGTCAGAAGACAGTGGGAATTTAACTACATGTATGCATGTTAACCATTGCTATTATGATTACAAATAGTGCGGAAGTGAAACAATTCATGGGCACTAGAATTTAATATGGCTGGAAATTAGGCTTCTGAGGGATTATGGATTGGGAGGGCGAGGAAGAAAAGGTAAATAGAGGCTGGATCACAAAGCACATAAATTTCAATTTGTTATTTCAAGATTGGCATGCTACCCCCTGTGGTATTATTTTCCTTAATTTCCATCCTTCTATTTCTGCCTCTGTCTTAATTTCTTGTGGAAATCAGTACTGGGCAAGCAGTTAGTTAGTAAATGGAATGGATTAAAATTCAGTTTGTTTGAAAGGAGTTTGGGAATTTTAGCAGGTGAATAAAATGGGTGATAAAGGGTAGTGTGAAGTAGACGTAATTATGGTACGTTGGCTATTCAATTACCTTTTGTGTGAAATCAAGTAGCATTTTAATTCAATTAATTACTTTCAGTAATTTTTTAAGTAATATAATATGTTTAACAGAAAACATTCTCTTCTTAGAAAAAAGGCAAAGACAGAGTCTAGTATTTTTCATATCCAGTCACATATAAAGGGCAAAAAAGTACTCCATGAAGTTTAGTCTACAAGATAAAGAGATTAGCATACACACACAGATACATGCATGTATATATATAATATATACATGCATGTATATATAATATATACATACATACATACATACATGTGTGTGTATTTGTAATGGATATTATTTATAATGGATATTAGACTATATCCATAACATATGTTGCAAATATGTTCTCTCAGTTTGTCATTTGACTTCTGAAATTACGTATTGTGTTGTCTGCCATGCAAAAGCTGTTTATTTATATGTAGTCAAATATCTTTTCTTATTTTGCACCTGAATTCTGACTCCTATTTAGAATGTCCTCTCCTACACCTAAGTTATAAAGGAATTAATCCACATTATCTTTAGTACAATTATAGTTCCATTGTATAAATAAAGATCACTGATCTCTTTAGAGTTTATTCCTGTATGTAGTATGACAAATAGTTCTGTATTACCTCTTTCACATGGCTATTCAGTTGTCTCAGAACACTTATGAAAGTGTTCAAATTTTGCCCCACTGATTCGAGATGCCACCTTTATCATACACTAAAGGTTCTTAGGCACTTGGGTCTATTTTTGAATTCTCTCTCTATTTCATTGGTTGATTGTTGATATGCTGAGTACCATACTGTTTTAACTATTAAGACTTTGTATAATATTTTTATATCTGATACCTCTTCCTTTCCAGTGTTTTCCCAGCTATTTTTTGTAGCTATTTTTCCACAAGAACTTTAATATCAATTTTCTAGCTTCATGAAAACAACTTGTATTATTTCATATTGGGATCATCTTAAACTTATAAATTAACCTAGAGGGAACTGACATCTTGATAATGTTGAGACACTCTATTCAAGAATAAGGGAGGTTTTTCCATTTGTGTGTTCAGAAGTGTTTTAAATTTTCTTAATGCGGGCTTTGAACATTTTTTAAGTATATTCTTAAGCATTTAAACTTTTGTGGTTGCCTTTGTTATTGTAAATGGAGTTTTCTCTTCCATTGTGTTTTCTAACTGGCAATTGATTTTTGCATGTTAACTTATATCCTCATATCTTGCTGAATTATATTTTGTTTGTTTGTTTGAATTAGGTTTACCATTGATTTTCAAGGTCTAGTTTTTTCGCAGGTAATATGAAATTATCTACAAAGAGTTCCCTTTCTTTTGCAATTCTTATGCCTCTAATGGTTCTCCCTTTCCCTATTGTATTGGCTAATTCCTCCAATACACTGTTAGTAATGGAGATAGTGGATATCTTTGCCTTTTTCTTGACCTTAGTGGGAATGTTTCTATTGTTTTCTCATTAAGTAAGATGCTGGATTTTGGACTGAAGAAGTTATCCATCCATTCCTCTTTCCCAAGAAATATTCTTGGGAATATTCCTTTTATAAGGAATATGTTGATTTATTCCAAGGCTTTATCAGCAAAAAAAATTATGGGGATAATTGTGATTTTTGTTCTCCTTAGATATATTTAAATGATACATTTTATAACAGATTTCCTATTGCATGTTTGCATTTCTGGTATAAATTCTACTTAGACTTGGTGTATTATTTTCTTAATTTGGTGTTGGAGTCTGTTCACCAACACTTTATTTAGGATTTTTGCATCATTTTCTTAAGTGCTTTTGTTCTATGATTTTCTTTACTTAGCCATATTTATCCCTTTGGGTATATCAATGTTTTATTTGCTTCATAAAAAGAATTTGTTTCATAGAAAATGCTTTGAAACAATTTATGTAGCATTGGGACAATCTGGTCTCTAAAGGATGGATAGACTTTCCCTCTGAAAAGATCTGGGTCTGGTAAGATTTTTTTCTTTCTTTGTTTTGGTTTTGTTTTGTTTTGTTTGTGGTAGAATAGTTTCTCGATAATGTTCTTGATTTCTTCTGTGGAAATTGGTCTTTTAAGTTTTTCCTCTCTAATGCAGTCAGTTTTGATATGCTGTAATTACCTAAGAAATTATCTCAGTGTTCAAACAGATTTGCATAAAGTTGTACTAAGCAGACTTTTGTATATATACATATATACTTTTTTACAAATTTCCCCTGTATCAATAGTTATTTCTCTTGTCAATTCCTATTTTCTGTATTTGTGCATTCTCCCTTATACCTTAATTACATTGACTAGTAGTTTGCCTATCTTGTTTATTTTTTTTCAAAGAAACCAGATTTTGATTTAATTTGTTCTACTGTTTTCCTATTTCCTCATAATTTGGTTTTATTATTACTCTTCCACTTTTTGTGCTTTCTCTTGGTTTACTTTGTTCTTTTTTCTTTTTATAAGTTGACAAGTTAATTTTTGATTCCTATTATTTTATTTGTATTAACATAGGTGCTTAACTCTATAAATTTTCCTCTGATCACAGTTTTAAATCTCCTCAATTTTGATATATAATGTTTCCATTATCATTACTTTTCAAACATCTGTTTATGTTTTCCATTTAACAAGAGTTTTTTAAAGATTTCTAACTTTCTAGATAGCGATCTTCTTAAACATAATATTTTAAATTTCTACTTTTGTTGCATTGTGATCAGAAATGTTCATTTGTAATATTTTAATTTTATGAGAATTACTGATGTTTTCTTTGTGATCAATTTTCATGATTGTTCCATGTACAAATGAGAAGATGTAGTCTCTGTTCTCACAGTGTTTTACACACACACTCACTCACACATCTATATGGTTTATCTGATGATGATGTGGTTTATATCTTCAATATCCTCAATTAGTTTTTTGTCCATTTGCCCTGTGTTATACTGACAGTAATGCTCATCTTCTTTTATTAATGTGTCTACTTTTTTCTCCTTTAACCTCATGCAGTTGCTGCTTTAGGTCACTGCAATGTTACGTGGTGCAGAAGTATTCATAACTTCATTTAGAATCATGGCTTTTAGCATTTAAAGTGTTCTATTTTATCTCAGTTCATGCTTTTTGTTTGGTAGTCTACTTGCCTGGTAATGGTGTTATGAAATTTTCTTTCACTTTTTTCTCCTCATTTGACTGATATATCTTTGCACATCCCTTTAAATTTAGTCTTTTTGAATCACTTTATTTTAGATGTGTCTCTATACAACATATATTTGGTTTTGCTGTATGTACCAATATGAAAGTCTTCGTCCTTTTACTATGCTAGTTCAGCTCATTTAGTTTTATTGACAAGGTTAATATACCTGATTCTTCTAATTCTTCTAATATATGATTCTATCATATTATCTTATAATTACAATGTATATTATATTTTATTTACTGTGTTTTTAAGTGGTTCTAACAGATGTGTCTTCACTGTTCTCTTTTTTTCATTTTTTAGGGGGTGGGTATTTAAGGTATACATTTTGATTCTAACAGTTACGTGTACCTCTGTACATTTTAAAACGTCCTTAATCCACCACCCCTTTTTTCCTTATATAACCTTTACTAACTAGTTTGTCAGTTTTACATAGTACTCTTTGACTCCTATTTATCACCTTTAACATAATAAATGATTTTATTCTACTTTCTCCTTTCTTTTTCCTTGCCTCACATGTCTAGTTGTAATATTTTTATTTAGTCAGCACATACAATGTTTACATACTACTCTTTTAACCCTTTACCCTTGTTTTGATTTTAAAAGTATAATTATATATAGTAAATGTTCACGATCACACTCTTTTGCCATTAATTTCTTGATTGGATAAATCTTATCCTTTAGTAGCTGGGTTAGACAAAGCATTCAAATAAAGTATTGCCTGAGTCCTTCTGTGTTTAAAATAGTTTATATCCTTATCTCTGAAGGGTAAATTGGCTAGATATAAATTTTTTGGCTGGTACTTTCTTTCTTTGAGTTTCTTGAAAATGTTTTCCAGAGTTGCCCTATGTTCCTAAGAAGTCTGGTGCCAATCACATGTTCTTACCTTTTTTAAGAATTTTTTTTTAAATTTTTATTCCTGAAGATCTTGTAGTTTTTTTTTTTCTTTTTCTAATGGTTTATTAAAGTATGTCTCAGAGTTGACCATTCTGTGTCAATTTTCTCAGGTATTTAGTTGACCCTTGTTAATATGTGAGTGTTGTGATTTTGCCTTATTTCAAGAAAGTTTTCATCAATGATAACTATAAATATTTGTTTTCTTTCATTGTATTATTTTTAGGACAGCCAAGTAAAAGTATGTCATATCTACCTTTCCTGGGTTTTTTGGGGTTTTTTTTTTTTCATTTTTATATTGAGTTTGATCTAATCTCATTGCATTTCAACCTGTTTCTGCCAATTTCTCTTAGCTTTTGAAGTTCTGATCCTAGGTATATTAGTTTTCTATTGCTGCATAACAAATTACTTTGATTCTGTTCTCTTAATACCCATTCACAAAAATTCACAGTAAAATATCTAGGTGTCTAGTGATCTGGGGGATGTTAAAATATCCTTTCCAAGGCGAAAGATAAATTGTTGGTCTGGCACCTCCTGCAGTGGGCCTCTTTGCATTTGAGGTATACCTCATATAGCTGTACTACACTGACCCATTTATCAAGTGATCTGAAAGCTGCTAGTTTTGAGAGGCTTCCAGAACAAGAGAAGATTCCTCAACAGGTCCAGTCTGCCTTACAAGCCACCCTGGCACTTGGGCTATATGATCCAGCAGATATAATGGTGCTTGAAATGTCAGCAACAGATAGAGATGTGTTTGGAGGTTTTGGCAGCTCCATATAAGTAAATTATAACACAGACCCTTAGGATTTTGGAGCAAAGCCATGCCATCTGTGAATAACTACTCTCCTTTTGAGAAACAGCTTTTAGCTTGTTACTGGCCCTTAGCAGAGACCAAATACTTAATCATGGGCCACCAAATTACCATACAACCTGAGCTGGATGTTGTCTAACTCACCAAAGTATAAAGTTGGATGTGCACCTCCAGACTGCAGTATTAAATGAAATTGGTGTATGTAAGATTGGCTGAAGCAGACCTTGAGTATATAAGTAAGTTTCATGTGGAAGTGGCCCAAATTCCCATGACCAACTCTTTCTGCACTACCTTCTCTCTATTAGCTTACACCTATGTCCTCATGGAGAGATCCCCCACAACAAATCAAGTAAGAAAGAAAGAAAACTTTGTCCTGGTTCATTGCTGGTCCTGTATGACATTGCAAGTGCCAGCCACAAGTGGACAGCAATAGCTCTGCAGTCCTTTTCTAGGATGCCACTGAAGGACAGTGAAGAATAGAAATCCTCCATTGGGCAAAACTTCATACAGTGCACTTGATTGTTTATTTTGCTTGGAAGAAGAAATGGCCGGAGTTAAGAGTCTATACCATTTCATGGACGTGGCCAATGGTTTAGCTGGTTGATCAAGGCCTTGGAGGGAACACGATTGGAAAATTAGTGGCAAGAAGGCCTATGGAAGGAACTATGTGGATAAACCTCTCCAAATGGGCAAATAACATGCAGATATTTGTGTCCCATGTGAATATTCACCAAAAAGTGATTCAGCAGAGAAGGATTCTAATAATCAAATGAATATAATGACCTGTTCTATAGATTTGAGGCAGTCTCTTTTTTTAGTTATTCCTGTAATTGTCCAATGGGCTCATGAACAAAGTAGCCATCGTGGCAACAATGGAGGTTATGGTCGGGCTCAACATCATGGACTCTCACTTAAAAAGGCCACCTGGCTAGAGCCACTGCTGAATGCCCAATCTACCAACATTATGACCAACACTGATCCCCCAACATGGCACCATTCCCCAGGGTGATCAGAGAGCTACTTGATAGAAGTTTGATTACATTGGACCACTTCCACCATGGAAGGGGCAGTACTTTTCTTTTACTGGAATAGAAGCATGCTCTAGATATGAATTTGTGGTCCCTACCTGTGATGCTTCTCTCCAAATGACCATCTGTGGACTTACAGAATGCCTTATCTTGATATTCCACACAGCATTGCTTCTAATCAAGAAATTCATTTCCTGATAGTATGGCAGTGGACTCAGCCTCATGAAATTCACTGTTCTTACCATCTTCTGCATCAACATGAAGAAGCTGGTGTGATGATAGAATTGTAGAATGGCCTTTTGAGGACTCAGCTATGATGAAGACTAGGTGGCAATACTTTGTAGAACTGAGGCCATTTCCTCTCAGATGAGGTACATATTTTGAATCAGCATCCAACATATGGTGCTGTTTGTCTCTTTTCCAGTATTCATGGGTTAGAGAATTAAGGTATAGTATAGAAGAGGGAGCATCTCCTCTCAGTATTACTTCTAGTGATACACTAGCAAAAGT
This sequence comes from Balaenoptera physalus, assembly GCF_965194825.1. NCBI lineage: Eukaryota > Metazoa > Chordata > Mammalia > Artiodactyla > Balaenopteridae > Balaenoptera > Balaenoptera physalus. The sequence goes on along the minus strand of NC_138882.1, from coordinate 75,824,159 downwards.
TTTGCTTCTTGTTCCTGTAACCCTCAGTTTTGCTGGAAGAGTGTTTCTAGTTCCTAATGGGAGAATTCTTCCATCAGGGGACACAACAATAATTCCACTGAACTGGAAGTAGAGACTGTCACCTGGCCACATTGGGTTCCAAGTGTCTCTGAATCAACAAGCAAAGAAGGGGTTATCGCTGGGAGCAAATTGTCCTTACTACCAAAGGTAAGCTGGGTTGTTATTATTCAATGGTAATATCGAGGAGTATATCTGGATTATAGAAGATACTTTAGGGTCTCTCTTAGTTTTCCTATGTTTTATAATTAAGGTCAATGAAAAATCACAACCCAACTCAGGAGGACTAATAATAACTGGAGCTTTCAGCAATGAAGACTTGGGTCACCATGCCAGAGAAAGAACTATGACAAGTTGAAGTTGTCTGCTTCAGCAAGAAGGCAGTTATAAATACCAGCTGCAACTACATTGCATCATGAAGACAGTAATAGTTATGAGTATTTTTCCTTATTTTGATATAAATTATTTTTGTATACAAATTAACCAAATATTTTTGTTTTCTTCCTTCTTTTATCTACTTATCAATAAACATAATACGTTTTAATAATGGATAAGTTTATATCTCAATGTTTAAGTTACAGCATTTCAAAAGAGAAGGGTTACCATCACCCAAGGACTTGGTATTCTTTTCTGGGGAAAGGGTTAGCATGGTTTGAATTGTATGCAGGATAGTTGTATCATGTTAAGAGGAAGTCTGTCTTTATTTTTGTCTTTATTTGGAGATTAAGTATGGCTAAGGAGATGTGTTCTATGGGTGCCAATTTGACAAAGGGAGGACAGTGATGGCTTTTTGATGTGATGTCTTGGCTAATCTATAGTCCCCAGTTATTAAATCAAACATTAATTCTGCTTACTGCTGTAAAGGAGTTTTGTAGATGTAAGTCAATTAATCAGTTGACTTTAAGTAAAGAAGGTTATCCCTGGTGAGCCTGAATAATCAGTTAAAAGATCTTAAAAACTAGAGCTATTTGACATACTGTAAATCTTATAATAACCTATAATGAAAAAGAATCTGAAAACATAATATATATATGTATGTGTGTGTATATGTATATATATATAGAGAGAGAGAGAGAGAATCACTTTGCTGTGCACCTGAATCATTGTAAATCAGTAACACTTCAATAAAAATTAATTAATTTTAAAAAAGCAGTGCTGAATCTTTCCCAAATGAGAGAATGAATTCTCACTATAGAGAACAATTTGAGGGGGGACCTTCAGATGGCAGAGGAGTAAGACGTGGAGATCACCTTCCCCCCTACAATTACATCAAAAATACATCTACATGTGGAACAACTCCTACAGAACACCTACTGAACGCTGGCAGAAGACCTCAGTCTTCCCAAAAGGCAAGAAACTCTCCACATGCCTGGGTAGGGCTAAAGAAAAAAGAAAAAAACAGAGACCAAAGAATAGGGACGGGACCTGCACCTCTGGGAGGGAGTGTGAAGGAGGAAAAGTTTCCACACACTAGGAAGTCCCTTCACTGGCAGAGACAGGGGGTGGCAGGGGGGAAGCTTTGGAGCCATGGAGGAGATCACAGCAACAGGAGTGCAGAGGACAAAGCGGAGAGATTCCTGCACAGAGGATCAGTGACGACCAGTACTCACCAGCTTGAGAGGCTTTTCTGCTCACCCGCTGGGGAGGGTGGGGGCTGGGAGCTGAGGCTCGGGCTTTGATCAGATCCCAGGGAGAGGACTGGGGTTGGCTGCGTGAACACAGCCTGAAGGGGGCTAGTGTGCCACTTCTAGCCTGGAGGGCTAGCCGGGAGGGAGTCCAGGAAAAACTCTAGACCTGCCTAAGAGGCAAGAGACCATTGTTTTGAGGTGCGTGTGGAGAGGGAATCCTTTCCCTGTCTGCCCACAGAAGATGCGCGTGAGCCACGGCTATCAGCTCGGACACCAGAGACTGGTATGAAACACTAACACTGCTGCTGCAGCCAACAAGAATCCTGTGTGCAAGCACAGGTCATCCACACGCACCCTCCCCCACCACCACCCCCCACTGGGAGCCTGTGCAGCCCACCACCACTGCCAGGGTCCCGTGATCCAGGGACAACTTCCCTGGGAGAACACATGGCATGCCTCAGGCTATTGCAACACCACACCGGCCTCTGCCACTGCAGGTTTGCCCTGCATTCCAATTATAACTACGGTACCTCTCCCTCTCCCTGGCATGAGTGAGGCAGAGCCCACTAATCAGCCTTTGCTTTAACCCCCTCCTCTCTGGGCAGAAACAGAAGCCTGAGGGCAACCTACAAACAGAGGTGGAGCCAAAACCAAAGATGAACCCCAGGAGCTATGTGAACAAAGAAGAGAAAGGGAAATTTCTCCATGCAGGCTCAGGAGCAGCAAATAAATCCCCACAATCAACTTGAGGTACCCTGCATCTGTGGAATACCTGAACAGAAAACGAATCAACCCAAAATTGAGGCAGTGGATTTCAGAGCAACTTTAGACTCGGGGTTTTTTGTTTGCCACTGATTGTTTCTGATTTTTATGGTAATCTTAGCAAAGTTTATAGCATTAGTTATCATTGGTGGATTTGTTTATTGGTTTGGTTGCTCTCTTTTTTTAAAATTACTTTTTTATTTTTTAATCTTAATAATTTAAATTTTTTTTATTTTAATATTTTTTCTTTCTTTTTTTCTCCCTTTTCTTCTGAGCCGTGTGGCTGTCAGCCACACGGATAAGTGACCTGGAAGATAAAATAGTGGAAATAACTACCACAGAGCAGAATAAAGAAAAAAGAATGAAAAGAATTGAGGACAGTCTCAGAGACCTCTGAGACAACATTAAATGCAATAACATTCAAAGTATAGGCATCCCAGAAGAAAAAGAGAAAAAGAAAGGGTCTGAAAAAATATTTGAAGAGATTATAGTTGAAAACTTCACTGACATGGGAAAGGAAATAGTCAATCAAGTCCAGGAAGTGCAGAGAGTCCCATACAGGATAAATCCAAGGAGAAACATGCCAAGACACATATTAATCAAACTACCAAAAATTAAATACCAATAAAAACTGTTAAAGGTAGCAAGGGAAAACCAACAAATAACATACAAGGGAGTCCCCATAAGGTTAACAGCTGATCTTTCAGCAGAAACTCTACAAGGCAGAAGGAAGTGGCACAACATATTTAAAGTGATGAAAGGAAAAAAACTACAAAGAAGATTACCCAGCAAGGATCTCATTCAGATTCAATGGGGAAATTAAAACATTTACAGATAAGCAAAAGTTAAGAGAATTCAGCACCAGCAAACCAGCTTTACAACAATAGCTAAAGGAACTTCCCTAGGCAGGAAACACAAGAGAATGAAAAGACCTACAGAAACAAAGGCAAAACTTTTGTTTTGAAACAAAAGAAAATCAGGGAGAAAGAAAATGGGAATAGAAACATAAATATCAATAATTACCTTAAATGTAAAAGGATTAAATGCTCCAACCAAAAGACATAGACTGGCTGAATGGATACAAAAACAAGACCTGTACATATGTTGTCGACAAGAGACCCATTTCCGATCTAGGGACACATACAGACTGAAAGTGAAGGGATGGAAAAAGATATTCCATGCAAATGGAAATCAAAAGAAAGCTGGAGTAGCAATTCTCATATCAGACAAAATAGACTTTAAAGATTATTACAAGAGAAAGAAGGACACTATATAATGATCAAGGGATCAATCCAAGAAGAAGATAAAACAATTGTAAATATTTATGCACCCAACATAGGAGCACCTCAATACATAAAGCGAATGCTAACAGCCATAAAAGGGGAAATTGACAGTAACACAATCATAGTAGGGGACTTTAACACCCCACTTTCACCAATGGACAGATCATCCAAAATGAAAATAAACAAGGAAACAAAAGCTTTAAATGGAACGTTAAACAAGATGGACTTAATTGGTATTTATAGGACATTCCATCCAAAAACAACAGAATACACTTTCTTCTCAAGTGCTCATGGAACATTCTCCAGGATAGATCATATCTTGGGTCACAAATCAAGCCTTGGTAAATTTAAAAATTTGAAATCATATAAAGTATCTTTTCTGATCACAACACTATGAGACTACATATCAATTAGAGGAAAAAAACTGTAAAAAACAAAAACACATAGAGGCTAAACAATACACTAATAAATAACCAAGAGATCACTGAAGAAATCAGAGTAAATCAAAAAAAGCCTAGAAACAAATGAGAATGAAAACACGACAACCCAAAACCTATGGAATGCACAAAAACAGTTCTAATAGGGAAGTTAATAGCAATACAATCCTACCTCAAGAAACAAGAAAAATCTCAAATAAATAAACTAAACTTACACCTGAAGCAATTAGAGACAGAAGAACAACAACAACAAAATAAAACCCCAAAGTTAGCAGAAGGAAAGCAATCAGAAAGATCAGATCAGAAAGAAATGAAGGCAACAATAGCAAAGATCAATAAAACTAAAAGCTGGTTCTTTGAGAAGATAAAATAAATTGATAAACCATTAGCCAGACTCATCAAGAAAAAATGGGAGAAGACTCAAATAAATAGAATTAGAAATGAAAAAGGAGAAGTAACAACTGACACTGCAGACATACAAAGGATCATGAGGGATTACTACAAACAACTCTATGCCAATAAAATGGGCAACCTGGAAGAAATGGACAAATTCTTAGAAAAGCACAACCTTCCGAGGCTGAACCAGGAAGAAATAGAAAAAATAAACAGACTAATCACAAGCACTGAATTTAAAACTGTGATTGAAAGTCTTCCAACAAACAAAAACCCAGGACGAGATGGCTTCACAGGCAAATTCCATCAAACATTTAGAGAAGAGCTAACACCTATCCTTCTCAAACTCTTCCAAAATATAGCAGAGGGAGGAACACTCCCAAACTCATTCTACGAGGCCACCATGACCCTGATGCCCAAACCAGACAAAGATGTCACACAAAAAAAGAACTACAGGCCAATATCACTGATGAACATAGATGCAAAAATCATCAACAAAATACTAGCAAACAGAATCCAACAGCACTTTAAAAGCATCCTACACCACAATCAAGTGGGTTTATCCTAGAAATGCAAGGATTCTTCAATATATGCAAATCAATCAATGTAATACACCATATTAACAAACTGAAGGATAAAAACCATATAATAATCTCAATAGATGCAGAAAAAGCTTTTGACAAAATTCAACACTGATTTATGATAAAAACTCTCCAGAAAGCAGGCATAGAAGGAACTTACCTCAACATAATAAAGGACATATATGACAAACCCACAGCAAACATCGTTCTCAATGGTAAAAAACTGAAACCATTTCCTCTAAAATCAGGAAGAAGACAAGGATGCCCACTCTCACCACTGTTATTCAACGTGGTTTTGGAAGTCTTAGCCACAGCAATCAGAGAAGAAATAGAAATAAAAAAAATCCAAATCGGAAAAGAAGAAGTAAAATTGTCATTTTTGCAGAAGACATGATAATATATATAGAGACTCCTAAAGATGCTACCAGAAAACTACTAGAGCTAATCAATGAGTTTGGTAGAGTAGCAGGATACAAATGAAATGCACAGAAATCTCTTGCATTCCTATACACTAATGATGAAAAATCTGAAAGAGAAATTAAGGAAACACTCCCATTTATCATTGCAACAAAAATAATTTAAAAAACTAGGAAAAAACCTATCCAAGGAGACAAAAGACCTGTATGCAGAAAACTATGAGACACTGATGAAAACAATTAAAGATGATACAAACAGATGGAGAGATATATCCTGTTCTTGGATTTGAAGAATCAACATTTTGAAAATGACTATACTACCCAAAGCAATCTACAGATTCATTGAAATCCCTATTAAACTACCAATGGCATATTTCACAGAACTAGAACAAAAAATTTCTAATTTGCATAGAAATACAAAAGACCCAGAATAGCCAAAGCAATCTTGAGAAAGAAAAATGGAGCTGGAGAAATCAGGCTCCCTGACATCAGACTACACTACAAAGCTATGGTGTTCAAGACAGTATGGTAGTGGCACAAAAATAGAAATATAGATCAATGGAACAGGATAGAAAGCCCAGAGATAAACCCTTGCACATATGGTCACCTTATCTTTGATAAAGGAGGCAAGAATATACAATGGAGAAAAAGCCTCTTCAATAAGTGGTGCTGGGAAAACTGGACAGCTACATGTAAAAGAATGAAATTAGAACACTTCCTAATACCATACACAAAAACAAACTCAAAATGGATTAAAGACCTAATTGTAAGGCCAGACACTATAGAACTCTTAGAGGAAAACATAGGAAGAACACTGTATGACATAAATCACAGCAAGATCCTTTTTCACCCACCTCTTAGAAAAATGGAAATAAAAACAAAAATAAACAAATGGAATGTAATGAAACTTAAAAGCTTTTGCACAGGAAAGGAAACCATAACTGAGACAAAAAACCAACCCTCAGAATGGGGGAATATATTTGCACACGAAGCAACTGCCAAAGGATTAATCTCCAAAATATACAAGCAGCTCATGCAGCTCAATATCAAAAAAACAGACAACCCAATCCAAAAATGGGCAGAAGATAAATAGACATTTCTCCAAAGAAAATATACAGATTGCCAACAAACATGTGAAAGGATGTTCAACATCACTAATCATTAGAGAAATGCAAATCAAACCTACAATGAGGTATAACCTCACACCGGTCAGAATGGTCATCATCAAAAAAACTACAAACAATAAACGCTGGAGAGGGTGTGGAGGAAAGGGAACCCTCTTGCACTGTTGGTGGGAATGTAAATTGATACAACCACTATGGAGAACAGTATGGAGGTTCCTTAAAAAACTAAAAATAGAACTACCATATGACCCAGCAATCCCACTACTGGGCACATACCCTGAGAAAACCATAATTCAAAAAGAGTCATGTACCACAATATTCATTGCAGCTCTATTTACAATAGCCAGAACATGGAAGCAACCTAAGTGCCCATTGACAGATGAATGGATAAAGAAGATGTGGCACATATATACAATGGAATATTACTCAGCCATAAAAAGAAATGAAATTGGTTTATTTGTAGTGAGGTGGATGAACCTAGAGTCTGTCATACAGAGTGAAGTGAGTCAGAAAGAGAAAAACAAATACCATATGCTAACACATATATATAGAATCTAAAAAAAAAAAAAAAATGTTCATGAAGAACCTAGGGGCAACATGGGAATAAAGATGCAGACCTACCAGAGAATGTACTTGAGGACATGGGGAGGGGGAAGGGTAAGCTGGGACAAAGTGAGAGAGTGGCATGGACATATATACACTACCAAATGTAAAATAGCTAGCTAGTGGGAAGCAGCCACATAGCACTGGGAGATTGGCTCAGTGTTTTGTGACTACCTAGAGGGGTGGGATATGGAGGGTGGGAGGGAGGGAGACATAAGAGGTAAGAGATACGGGGATATATGTATATGTATAGCTGATTTACTTTGTTATAAAACAGAAACTAACACACCATTTTAAAGCAATTGTATTCCAATAAAGATGTTAAAAAATTTAAAAAACTTTAAAAATTAAAAAGAAATCTACAAACAAAAAATTCTAGAGAGGGTGTGGAGAAAAGGGAACCCTCTTGCACTGTTAGTGGGAATGTAAATTGATACAGCCACTATGGAGAACAGTATGGAGGTTCCTTAAAAAACTAAAAATAGAAGTACCATATGACCCAGCAATCCCACTACTGGGCATATAGCCTGGGAAAACCATAATTCAAAAAGAGTCATGTACCACAATGTTCACTGCCGCACTCTTTGCAACAGCCAGGACATGGAAGCAACCTAAGTGTCCATCGACAGATGAATGGATAAAGAAGATGTAGCTCATATATACAATGGAATATTACTCAGCCATAAAAAGAAATGAGACATTCACAGAAAGATAGACAAGATGAAAAGGCAAAGGGCTATGTGCCAGATGAAGGAAAAAGATAAAACCCCAGAAAATCAACTAAATTATGTGGAGATAGGCAACCTTCCAGAAAAAGAATTCAGAATAATGATAGTGAAGATGATCCAGGACCTCGGGAAAAGAATGGAGGCAAAGATCGAGAAGATGCAAGAAATGTTTAACAAAGACCTAGAAGAATTACAGAACAAACAAACAGAGATGAACAATACAATAAGTGAAATGAAAAAGAAACAAAACTGAGTTATTTTTAGTGAGGTGGATGGATATAGTCTTTCATACAGAGTGAAGTAAGTCAGAAAGAGAAAAATAAATACCATATGCTAACACATATGTATGGAATCTAAAAAAATAAAAAAAATGATTCCGATGAACCTAGGGGCAGGACAGGAGTAAAGAAGCAGCTATAGAGAATGGACTTGAGGACCTGGGGAGGGGTAAGGGTAAGCTGGGACAAAGTAAGAGAGTGGCATGGACATATATACACTACCAAATGTAAAATAGATAGCTAGTGGGAAGCAGCCACATAGCACAGGGTGATCAGCTCAGTGCTTTGTGTCCACCTAAAGGGATGGGATAGGGATGGTGGGAGGGAGACGCTGGAGGGAGGGGATATAATGATAAATATATACATATAGCTGAATCACTTTGTTATACAGCAGAAACCAACACAACATTGTAAAGCAATTATATGCCAATAAAGGTGTGTAAAGAAAAAGAAAGAAAGACAACAATTTGAGCCTTTGTCCATGGAGTTCTACCTGCTTGAGTTATTCCCTTCCTAATAGTCTGCAGTACAGACTTTAGATTTCCTTAGCCAGTGTAGTGTTTAATTCTGTGTGTCAGTTTGATTGACCATGGGGTTCCCAAATTAAACATTACTTCCTAGTGTGCCTGTAAAGTTGCTTCTGGATGAGATTATCATTTGAATCTGTCGACTCAATAAAGTAGACTGCTGTCCCCAATGTGGGTGGGCAACATCCAATCCTTTGAATGCCTGAATAGAACAAAAACTAGACGAAGGAAAAATTCACCCATTTTATTCCTGCCTCACTATTTGAGCTATGACATCTCATCTCACCTTCTCTGCCCTGGGACTGGGATTTACACCATCACCTCCCCCAGTTCTCCGGCCTTTGGATTCAGATTGAGTTACACTACAAAAGTTTTCCTGGGTCTCCAGCTTATGGACAGCAGGTTGTAGGAATTCTCATCCTCCTTAATCACATGAACAATATCTTCATAATAAATCAATCCCTCTCCTCTCTCCTCCTTTCCCTGTCTCTGTATTTCTGTTTCTCTGTTTCTCTCCCTTTCTCTCTCTCTCTCTCCTTTATAACAGGCTTATTCTAGTCTCACTAAAATGAGTTGTGGTATATTCTATTTGATTCCAGCCTCTGAATAGAGTCTCTGCATGAATCAGGAATCACCAAGCACTTGAAAATTTAGTGGAACTTTTTGTAGAATAATTTTTTCTCTTAACTAGTATTGCCAGAAGTTTATTTTATTACTTATTTGCCTCTCTATTATATATTTTTTTTATTTCCTTGATTTCTGCACTTTATGGTGTCCTTTATTCTGCTGTTCTTTTCCTGACTCCTTAAATCAGAAACTTAGAACATTCACTTTTTGTCTTTGTTCCTTATTAGTAAGCATTGAAATTTATAAATTTAATTTGAAGTGCTACTTTTATTTCATCCTACATTTATATACATAGTATTTTTACTATTATTTAATTTTGTAATTTAATTCTAATATGATTTCTTCTTTGACCCACAAGTTAATTAGAACGATTTTGTAATATCCCAAAATTGGAGTTTTTACTTTTCTTTTTGCTACTAATTTCAAACTTAATTTCATTATTTTCAGAGAATGTGATACCTACGGCCAATTTTTTTACATCTGTCAAAATTTGCTTTATGGTCTAATACCTATTTAACTACTGTATGCATTTTATAAATGTTTGAGAAGAATGTGGTTTTTTGCATTGTCACAGATGCCCATTAAATCAGGCTTCTTAATGTTATTATTTTAAACCTTCAATAATTTTGGTAGCTTTTGTCTAATTTATATCATTTTTACTAAGACAAGTGTATTGAAAACTTCAGCTCTAGTAAATTAGTCAACTTCTCCCTATAGTTTTTTCTCAATTTTTTGATAAAATTTTGAGGTTATTGTATTAAAGGCATACAAGTTAGATATACGGTATTTTCTGAGTGATTTGAACCTCCTTTTACCATTATGTAGTGACTATTTTTATCCTTAATAATGTTATTTGTCTTATTTTTGTCTGTTGATGTATACTTCCAGATTAATTTTTCGTTAGTATTCAACTGCCATATCTTTTACCATTCTTTGACTTCATTATTTTTTTGTCCTCAGGTTTTAAATATTATCTAGTGGAAAGAATATATGTAGACTTTTTATTAAATGAATTTTGACACTGTCTTTAATGGACAATTCTGACTATTTGTATATATTATGGTTATTAAAATATTTGGTTCTTTTTACAATTATTTTACTGTATTATTCTCTTCATCACATTTGATTTTTTTCTCCCTTTTTGCCTGTTTTGAAGTGAACTTAATACTCTAAATAAAGCACCCCCTAAAAACAACTAAAGTGCTGAGCAACACAAAACTAACATCTTTTATAAATGCATTACTGATTTGGTAATAAAGTAGAAAAAAATCTTAGAGACAAAAAATTAAATGAAATCCAGAGAAGAAAGCAGAGAGCCAATCCTGGCTTCATAGTGAAGAAATTTGTCAAATTTGGATGAACTTCAATTTCCAGTTTCCAGCCCCATGTGAGTATCTACTCAAAATTTAGAGTCTAAAAGGAACTTCAACCTACACATGCTATATAATAAAATTAAGATTCCAGTGTTTGATGCTCTGTGTAAGGGTAAACAAGAAACAAATCTACCTAGACTCTTAAGAAAATTGTCCATCAGCATTGAAAAAAGAGAAGAAAATAATACTCTGAATATTTGTAACTACAAGTTGGCCCTCATACAGCTATGAGGCATTGATACCTACTACCTAAGTATTTTCAAAAGCCTCAATCTTAAAATTTACTTAAAAATTGTATGAGTTGATAATACCCATAGGTGTTTGGTAGAAGATAATGAAAATTCTTTCTGGAGGAATTTACTTTCTATGAAGTTTTCAAAATATCGCTATGGATTAGCTTTATAGAAGTATGAGCTCATAGTAACATGCACACACACACCCCACACACACAGAATAACATGACACCAAAAATAAAAATGAGCAGAAAAAATAAAAATTGTACCTTAAGAACTTCAGATATTAAAGTTATCAAACCTAGACTATAAAATAAGTATACTCAATTATTTAAAAAATAAGTGATTGAATATATGAGTTAGAAATATGAGACTATAAAAATCTTCAAATAGACTTGAAAAAGACCCAAATTGAATTTGAAAAACTGAATGGATAGGTTTAAAAGTAGATGATATAGGTAAAGAAAAAATTCATGAACTATTGTAGATTTGAAGAAAATATCCAGAATGCAGAAAGAAATACAAAGATATAGAAAATATGAATAAAAGTTTAAGATCCATAGAAAAGAAAGTGAGAAGTTCAACACATGTCTAATTAAATTTCCAGATGAAAAGGGGAGAAAGAGTAGGCACAGTCATTTTCTAAGAAATGTCTGAGAATTTTCCAAATGTTTCTGTTCAGAAAGCTGTTGTCAATCTAATCGTCATTCCTTAAAGGGTACAGCTTTTTCCTTTCTGACTCTTTTTATGATCTCTTTGTCTTTGGTGTTCTGTAATTTTGAGTATGGTGTATGTATACATATACTCAAAACTGGAAAATTCTGAAGCATTATTTTCATACTCCTTTTCTACATTTCCTCTAGTCTCTTCTTTTGGTCTCAGAATAGATGTATATTAAACTTATTGATTCAATTTTTTACATATTTTAACATATTTTTCATAATTTCTATATATATTTTTTCCTGCACTTTTCTAGTTCATTCTATTCAGCCAGTTAGAATCCTTGTTTAAACCATCTACTAATATTACTTTAACAATTATCTTTTTATTTCTAAAAATGACTATATTTAAATGTTTGTTTTTATACTCTTCTGTTTCCTGCTTTTCTAAATTTCTTCTTTATTTCTTTAAACATTTCACACATTGTATTAAATAATAAGTGCCTGATAATTTAACTATCAAGTTTTAGAGGGTGTATATCTAGTGTTTTTTTTTTACTGAGTGTTACTCATGATATCTTGTTTTTTTATATGTTAAAGAATTTTATTATGTGCTTGCATGTTACTGACTGTAGTCTGGGAAAATTCTGAGAATATAAGTTGGAGATACTTTCCTCTAACAGAGAGGAATTGCATTTCCTTTTTCTGGCAGTAGAGAGCTTACTAACCTGGAAACAATTTTAGAACCAGGTTCAATTCCTTCATCTTGAGGTGGGTCCAAGACTTATCTTCCTTTTTCCAGTGACTGCAGGACAATCCTAGCTTTTGTTCTTGCTCACTCCTTGTGGCTACTCTTTGTAGTTTCAGCTCCCTGTGTTTCAAAACTGTGGTTATTTGGCCCTTAGGAGTTCCCTTTATTTGTGTTAGCATTGAGAAATATATCAAAAGTAGTCTTGCTGTAATATATTTAAGTATAGTTATGGATGTAGTTAGAGGGCCCTTCAGTGCATCATAGCAAAATATCTGTAATTTTTCTGGCCCCCTTATCAGAAATGGTAATCTTTCATTTCCCAAACAGCAATAATCTGAGAACTAATGTCATGTGGCCACAAAAAGTCCAGTCCTTATCATGTCTTTCCCCAGATATCTCTGGACACCTGTGAGGAACATTCTCATGTTAAACAAACCCAGCTTAGTTTTCATTCATAATCTTGTAGGACAGATTGTTAATGACCCTCTCTGCTCAGCTTCCATAATCACCTCTTGCCATTGCATAGAGTTGCTGCTTCTCTTCACATTCTAGTTTACTTTAAATGAGAATATATTCCGCTCCCTAATTCACCAAAGCACTACCAAGGTCAGTTTTATCAAAAGCCAAAACTTCATCAATGGCCTGGGGCAAAAGGGAAGAATTAAAGTTTTGGAGGAAAAAAAGCAATAAAACATAAAAACTTCATCTTGAATATGACTGTTTGCATATATGGTCTCCTTCAAGGAAGTCCATTCTTGTTACCCAACAGAAGGAAATAAATCTGTTTCCTTCTTATTCCAAGTTTAAGGCCAGGCTTTCCATCAGTATATTTTCAAAGATGCTGTCCACAGAGAAAATAATTGTCCATGTTCCCATGAGAATACTTTAGGTTTTCATAGCCTGGATCCTTGCCATTCTGGAGTAGTATCAAAAAGTCACCTTTGCACATCGAAAATGTATAATGATATTTCCCCAAAATGCAAGAGGATAATTTACCTTAAAAGAAGAAGTCAAATATCTGCTCTATAGAATGGAAGAATTGCCACCAGCTTTGGAATATAAATTTATGGCTTTCTAGCCATAATGGTTTCAAAGAAGTATTGAGTTCCATTACTAACTAGACCACCCCCTTTTCTTGCTACCATGTTGGTCCCTCCCAAACAAAACATTTTGTAAGCTCTTCAAAGCCAAGAATCTTGTCTTATTTGTCTTTTTGTTCCTGGTACCAAACAAAATGCCAGGTACATGGTCATGCTCAATAACTGGAGTGCATCAATCAGTGAATGACCATGTAAATTCATTTTCCACTAAATATTTGGAAAAGTTCAGTAGGGGAAACTGTATTTCATTTTTATAAAATGTCTTGCAAAAAGAGAGAGAGAGAGAGGAGAAAAAGAGGGAGGAGAGAGAGACAATATACATGTTTGTCTTTCTTACGTGAACAACAGGTTTGAATATTGATGAAGTGGAACCAAAGATCCACTGTGTGCACTAAACTGGAGTGAGACAGAAAAATACGGCAGACTCGTGACCAAACAGGAAATGCCCTAGTCTGTTGATGTAGCATATTCTGAGCCCAACGAGTAAGCAGCAGAAACTGACATGAATGAATTTGGTTAAACGCAAATGAAACAGCCATCAAAGATGTGTCTCTTCCTGCTTGGTGGCTGCCGGATTTCAGAGGCGTCCAGCAACATGGGATAGGGGAATCTGCATAAAATATTCTGAGCATGGGTAGCTGGTTCCAGACTAGATAAACAATTTAACAAACATCCAGGAAGAATGTCTCTAACCTTCATAAAACTGAAAAGACAGGCAAGAAATGAGATGGACGACACTGTCATGGAAATTACAGTCTCAGCTATTTGGAGACATTTCATTCTGCAGAGGAGCTGGCACACTGGAGGAGGGATAAACAGGAAGTTTGAAATCTGTCTGAAATGGCATGGCATATTTTTCTTGGAGTATGGTATTAAATGAGACTAAAGATCTCTCCAGAAAATCATCACTTAAAGTTCAACTCATGTTTTGAGCAACTTAAACGATTGACCAGAGTTATTTAAGCAATAGCTAAACATGGGTTCCTAAAAATCATGGGACTAAATAGAGTCTTGAGAAAGAAACTGCTCTGAAGAGAAGAAACATGGGTTTATCAGTAAACTGGAAAATAAATAAATCATGAAAGAGTCCATCTACGTGTGCAGTCCTCTTGTGCTTAAAGCATTATTCTAGGCACTCTAATAGGAAGACAGGCTGAGCAGATTACTCGTACCTTTGAAGAGTCTAGTTAGGGAGAGAGGATACACATGGGTGTACCTGAATCATAAACGTAGACAGATTTCTTACCAGCTGAATACACAGAGTTCAGGAGTGATCAGAATACATAGGTATTACTTGAGGAAATCTTCTTAAAAGAAGTAAGTTTTACACTATGATTTAAAGGGGGTATTTAAAAGTGTATTAAACAATTGATATTCAAATCTTGAGATACAAATTATTTATATATACGTATATATGTGTATGTGTGTATGTGTGTGTGTATGCGTATATATATATATATATATATATATATATATATATGCTTTTTTAAGCTTTCTATTCAAAGGCAATTTTTTTCATTATAGAATCACACATTATTTATGCCTTAGAAATTAGTTGCAGCATTTCCTGAAGTGTTCAGTGGAATTCTGTTAATAGGTAGTCAATGGAAGAATAAAAAACAACTAAGGTTGTGGTTTTGGAAACTATTTTTATTCTTTTTCCTTCTTGGACTCTAAAGCACATTTATTTATTAAAACTTTTGAGAAATCTTCCAGTGAAGAAAACTATTTATTTATTTAACCCAGCAATTTCTAATGTTACTTGACAGATTGCTTTTTACCTTTTTTTAAAATAAAATTTTTTTAGGAAGTCTATCAAAATGTAAGGAAGCCAGTAAACAATTTTGGAATGACTGATCTAGTTCAGCTTCTCACCTTATGAGAAAAAGAAATGGAGCTAAGACACTTGCCCCTGATTAACAGCCCACTAATGCCTAAAGCTTAAGCAGGTTGTTGTCTGGATTACCAGCTCTACTCATCCTCTGCTTTGTAATTGTATCAAGATCTAACTGCATTGAGTTTAGTTTTTTTTTTTTTTTTTTTGAGTTTAGTTTTTTGTTAAAACTAATGACCTTAAGCCTGATAGTGAGATTTTGATAAGAGATAAAAATCTAAAGAAAGAAAAATTTGGTTCAATATTATAAATTTTCAAAGTAAACTTGCTGGAAAAGAGTGTTTCCTAAGACAGCTTTCCATCCCCAGAGGTCTTCAAGCAGAGATAATGACTTGTTGGGAGTGTTATAGAGGACATTACTGAATGAGTTAGGTACTCATAAACTCAAAAGTGCTATTTTTGCTCTGAGAGTTTCTTATCCTATTCATGCCTTGATATGGCTAGGTTTACTACAATAGAACTTGAGCATCAAGGAATCCAGGGTCCAAAACTACCAACCCACTTGACCAGACAAGTGCCAGGGACAAAGACTTAGTTGCCCATATTTGAAGAAGACACAGCCTCCCAGCAGGGCACGATGTTCACAGAACCTGGCAGGAGACTGCAGGTATTCATTCAGGCATACAATTACATGAGGGCTAGGCAGATGAAGCCAGAGAGTCAAACAGCAAGCAAATACTTGGCATCTGGAAATATCTCAGCAGGTAGTAGAATTACCAACACGGGGTTGAGAGTCACAGGCAGAACTGTGACTCCATTCATAATGTTACCTAGTACCTTCTCTGTAACAGGAGGGCCGGTTCTGAGCTAGGTGGTTATTTATTTCTGGTTCTAGAATTGGGCAGTTTGGGGAGAGAGTGTTGAGAAAGGTGGAATGAGATTGGCACAACCAGGTATACATTTAGGAATAGGACATAAGAGTCTTATCAAATTAAGGAATAAGGTGGGAATATGGCAGGAACTCAGTCACCACAACTGGACTGTGAAATATACATCAGAATAACAATAAGAGTGACATGATACTGAGTCCCTTTAACTGTTTACTCCAAGAAGTAAAAAAAAAAAAAGCAGGGTGGGGCTGGGCCTAATGGGAGAAGTCAAATGTCTTCAGCTGTGGGAAGAGGAAACATACAAAAGCCGAGCTCAACAGCTGCTTCCCTCTCCAAAATGGTTCTCATCAAATAGAAAAAAAAAGGAAGCAAACTTTAATTACTTCAGCATCCTCCTGCCAACAATTTATGAGGCAGACACAGCAAGCTTAGAGAGTAGTTAGTTTATGTTCAAGTCTATCTGTTATGTTAAGCTGAGAGCTGATATTCCTTATGTCAGTAGAGTGAAGGAAAGTTATGCAGGAAGAGATGAGAAGTTAGCCAAAAGAAGTAAAGGAATATTTCTGTGGCCCATCATTACAGCATTGCCTCATTCAGGGAGAGACAATATTGCTTTATTTAAAACTTTAGAAGATGGCAGAGTAGAAGGAGGTGCTCTCACTTCCTCTTTCAAGAACACCAGAATCACAATGAACTGCTGAACAATCATTGACAGGAAGACACTGGAACTCACCAAAAAAGATACCCTACATACAAAGACAAAGGAGAAGCCACAATGTGATGGTAGGAGGGGCACAAGCACAATAAAATCAAATCCCATAACCACTGGGTGGGTGACTCACAAACTGGAGAACACTTATACCACAGAAGTCCACCCACTGGAGTGAAGGTTCTGAGACCCACGTCAGGCTTCCAAACATGGGGTTCTGGACAAGGGAGGAGGGATTCCTAGAGAATCAGACTTTGAAGGCTAGCGGGATTTGATTGCAGGACTTCAACAGGACTGGGGGAAACAGAGACTCCACTCTTGGAGGGCACACATGAAATAGTGTGGGCATTGGGACCCAGGGGAAGGAGCAGTGACCCCATAGGAGACTGAACCAGACCTACCTGCTAGTGTCTGAGGGTCGCCTGCAGAGGCAGGGGGTGGCTGTGCTTCACGATGAGGGCAAGGACACAGGCAGCAGAAGTTCTGGGAAGTACTCCTTGGTGTGAGCCATCCCAGAGTCTGCCATTAGCCTCACTAAAGAGCTGGGGTAGGCTCCAGTGTTGGGTTGCCTCAGGCCAAACAACCAACAGGGAGAGAACCCAGCCCCAACCATCAGCAGACAAGGGGATTAAAGTTTTACTGAGCTCTGCCCACCAGAGCAACAGCCAGCTCTACCCACCACCAGTCCCTCCCACCAGGAAACTTGCACAAGCCTCTTAGATAACCTCATCCACCAGAGGGCAGACAGCAGAAGCAAGAAGAATTACAATCCTGCAGCTTGTGGAACAAAAACCACATTCACAGAGATATAGACAAGATGAAAAGGCAGAGGGCTAAGTACTAGATAAAGGAACAAGATAAAACCCCAGAAAAACAACTAAATGAAGTGGAGATAGGCAACCTTCCAGAAAAAGAATTCAGAATAATGATAGTGAAGATGATCCAGGACCTCGGAAAAAGAATGTAGGCAAAGTTCAAGAAGATGCAAGAAATGTTTAACAAAGATCTAGAAGAACTAAAGAACAAACAAACAGAGATGAACAGTACAATAACTGAAATGAAAAATACACTAGAAGGAATCAATAGCAGAATAACGGAGGCAGAAAAATGGATAAGTGACCTGGAAGACAGAATGGTGGAATTCACTGCTGTGGAACAGAAAAAAGAAAAAAGAATGAAAAGAAATGAAGACAGTCTAAGAGTCTAAGAGACCTCTGGGACAACATTAAACGCAAAAATATTCACATTATAGGGGTCCCAGAAGGAGAAGAGAGAGAGAAACGACCTGAGAAAATATTTGAAGAGATTATAGTCGAAAACTTCCCTAACATGGGAAAGGAAATAACCACCCAAGTCCAGGAAGCACAGAGAGTACCATACAGGATAAATGCAAGGAGAAAGGCCGAGACACATAGTAATCAAACTGGCAAAAATTAAAGACAAAGAAAAATTATTGAAAGCAGCAAGGGAAAAATGACAAATAACATACAAGGGAACTCCCATAAGGTTAACTGCTGATTTCGCAGCAGAAACTCTACAAGCCAGAAGAGAGTGGCATGATATACTTAAAGTGATGAAAGGGAAGAACCTACAACCAAGATTACTCTACCCAGCAAGGATCTCATTCAGATTCGATGGAGAAATCAAAAGCTTTACAGACAAGCAAAAGCTAAGAGAATTCAGCACCACCAAACCAGCTCTACAACAAATGCTGAAGGAACTTCTCTAAGTGGAAAACACAAGAGAAGAAAAAGACCTACAAAAACGAACCTAAAGGAATTAACAAAATGGAAATAGGAACATACATATCGGTAACTACCTTAAAAGTGAATGGATTAAACGCTCCAACCAAAAGACATAGGCTTGCTGAATGGATACAAAAACAAGACCCATATATATGCTGTCTACAAGAGATCCTCTTCAGATCTAGGGACACATACAGGCTGAAAGTGAGAGGATGGAAAAAGATGTTACATGCAAAGGGAAATCAAAAGAAAACTGTAGTAGCAATACTCATATCAGATAAAATACACTTTAAAATAAAGAAACTTACAAGAGACAAGGAAGGACACTACATAATGATCAAGGGATCAATCCAAGAAGAAGATATAACAATTATCAATATATAAGCACGCAGCATAGGAGCACCTCAATACATAAGGCAACTGCTAACAGCTCTAAAAGAGGAAATCAACAGTAACACAATAATAGTGGGGGACTTTAAAACCTCACTTACACCAATGGACAGATCATCCAAACAGAAAATTAGTAAGGTAACACAAGCTTTAAATGACACGATAGACCAGATAGATTTAATTGATATTTATAGGACATTCCATCCAGAAACAGCAGATTACACTTTCTTCTCCAGTGCACACGGAACATTCTCCAGGATAGATCACATCTTGGGTCACAAATCAAACCTCAGTAAATTTAAGAAAATTGAAATCATATCAAGCATATTTTCTGATCACAACGCTATGAGATTAGAAATCAATTACCGGGAAAAAAACGTAAAAAACACAAACACATGGAGATTAAACAATACGTTACTAAATAACCAAGACATCACTGAAGAAATCAAAGGGGAAATCAAAAAATACCTAGAGACAAATGACAATGAAAACACGATGATGCAAAACCTATTGGATGTAGCAAAAGCAGTTCTAAGACAGAAGTTTATAGCTATATAAGCCTACCTCAAGAAAAAAGAAAAATCTCAAAAAAAAATCTAAACTTACACCTAAAGGAACCAGAAGAACAAACAAAACCCAAAGTTAGCAGAAGGAAAGAAATCATAAAGATCAGAGCAGAAATAAATGAAACAGAAACAAAGAAAACAAAGCAAAGATCAGTAAAACTAAAAGCGGGTTCTTTGAGAAGATAAACAAAATTGATAAACCATTAGCCAGACTCACCAAGAAAAAGAGGGAGAGGACTCAAATCAATAAAATTAAAAATGAAAAAGAAGTTACAATGGACATGGCAGAAATACAAAGCATCCTAAGAGACAACTATAAGCAACTCTATGCCAATAAAATGGACAACCTGGAAGAAATGGATAAATTCTTAGAAAGGTATAACCTTCCAAGACTGAACAAGAAAGAAATAGAAAATATGAAGAGACCAATCACAAGTAATGAAATTGAAACTGTGATTAAAAATCTTCCAACAAACAAAAGTCCAGGACCAGATGGCCTCACAGGTGAATTCTATCAAACATTTAGAGAAGAGCTAACACCCATCCTTCTCAAACTCTTCCAAAAAATTGCAGAGGAAGGAAAACTCCCAAACTCATTCTTTAAGGCCACCATCACCCTGATACCAAAACCAGACAAAGATACTACCAAAAAGAAAACTACAGACCCATATCACTGATGAATACAGATGCAAAAATCCTCAACAAAATACTAGCAAACAGAATCCAACAGCACATTAAAAGTATCACATACCATGATCAAGTGGGATTTATCCCACACATGCAAGGATTCTTCAATATATGCAAATCAATCAATGTGATACACCATATTAACAAATTGAAGGATAAAAACCATATGATCATCTCAATAGATGCAGAAAAAGCTTCTGACAAAATTCAACACCCATTTATGAAAAAAACTCTCCAGAAAGTAGGCATGGAGGGAACCTACTTCAACATAATAAATGCCATATGCGACAAACCCACAGCAAACATCATTCTCAATGGTGAAAAACTGAAAGCGTTTCCTCTAAGATCAGGAACAAGACAAGGTTGTCCACTCTCACCACTATTATTCAACATAGTTTTGGAAGTCCTAGCCATGGCAATCAGAGAAGAAAAAGAAATAAAAGGAATACAAATTGGAAAAGAAGAAGTAAAACTGTCACTGTTTGCAGATGACATGATACTATACATGGAGAATCCTAAAGATGCCACCAGAAAACTACTAGAGCTAATCAATGAATTTAGTAATGTTGCAGGATACAAAATTAATGCACTGAAATCTCTTGCATTCCTATACATTAGTGATGAAAAATCTGAAAGAGAAATTAAGGAAACACTCCTATTTACTATTGCAACAAATAGAATAAAATACCTAGGTATAAACCTACCTAGGGAGACAAAAGATCTGTATGCAGAAAACTGTAAGACACTGATGAAAGAAACTAAAGATGATACCAGCAGATGGAGAGATATACCATGTTCTTGGATTGGAAGAATCAATATTGTGAAAATGACGATACTACCCAAAGCAATCTACAGATTCAATGCAATCCCTATCGAATTACCAATGGCATTTTTCACAGAACTAGAACAAACAATCTTAAAATTTGTATGGAGACACAAAAGACCCCAAATAGCCAAAGCAGTCTTGAGGGAAAAAAACAGAGCTGGAAGAATCAGACTCCCTGACTTCAGACTATACTACAAAGCTACAGTAATCAAGACAATATGGTACTTGCACAAAAACAGAAATATAGATCAATGGAACAAGATAGAAAGCCCAGAGATAAACCCAAGCACCTATGGTCAACTAATCTATGACAAAGGAAGCAAGGATATACAATGGAGAAAAGACAGTCTCTACAATAAGTGGTGCTGGGAAAACTGGACAGCTACATGCAAAAGAATGAAATTTGAACACTCCCTAACACCATACACAAAGATAAAGTCAAAATGGATTCGAGACCTAAATGTAAGACCAGACACTATAAAATTCTTAGAGGAAAACATAGGAAGAACACTTTTTGACAGAAATCACAGGAAGATCTTTTTTGATCCACCTTAGTGTAATGGAAATAAAAACAAAAATAACCAAATGGTACCTAATGAAACTTCAAAGCTTTTGCACAGCAAAGGAACCCATAAATAAGATGAAAAGAAAATCCTCAAAATGGGAGAAAATATTTGCAAATGAATCATTGGACAAAGGATTAATCTCCAAAACATATAAAGAGCTCATGCAGCTCAATATTAAAAAAACAAACAACTCAATCCAAAAATGGGCAGAAGACCTAAATAGACATTTCTCCAAAGAAGACATACAGATGGTCAAGAAGCACATGAAAAGCTGCTCAACATCACTAATTATTAGAGAAATTCAAATCAAAATTACAATGAGGTATCACCTCACACCAGTTAGAATGGGCATCATCAGAAAATCTACAAACAATGAATGCTGGAGAGGGTGTGGAGAAAAGGGAACCCTCTTGCACTGTTGGTGGGAATGTAAATTGATACAGCCACTATGGAGAACAATATGGAGGTTCCTTAAAAAACTAAAAATAGAATTACCATATGACCCAGCAATCCCACTACTGGGCATATACCCAGAGCAAACCATAATTCAAAAAGACACATGCACCCCAATGTTCACTGCAGCATTATTTACAATAACCAGGTCATGGAAGCAACCTAAATGCCCATCAACAGATGAATGGATAAAGAAGATGTGGTACATATATACAATGGAATATTACTTAGCCATAAAAAGGAACAAAATTGGGTCATTTCTAGAGACGTGGATGCATCTAGAGACTGTCATACAGAGTGAAGTAAGTCAGGAAGAGAAAAACAAATATCATTTATTAACACATATATGTGGAACTTAGAAAATGGTACAGATGAACTGGTTTGCAGGGCAGAAATTGATACACAGATGCAGAGAACAAACGTATGGACACCAAGGGTGGAAAGCGGCGGGGGGTGGGGGTGGGGGTGGGATGAATTGGGAGATTGGGATTGACATGTATGCACTGTTGTGCATAAAATGGATGACTAATAAGAACCTGATGTATAAAAAAATAAATTAAATGAAATTAAAAAAATTTTAAAATAAAATAAAACTTTAGGACTCAGATAGACCTAGAATATCTTGCTGTAATTGAGAGGGAATATACTGGTTAAGGACATGAATTCTGGAGTCAGTCCTGTTTCACATCCCAGCCCCATCATTTACCAGCTTATGGCTTCAGGCAATTACTTAACCTCTTTGTAATTTAAATTTCTCATATAAAAAATTGAAGATAACAAAAGCAAGTATTAATAAAGTTGTGTGATATAT
Source organism: Balaenoptera physalus (assembly GCF_965194825.1). NCBI lineage: Eukaryota > Metazoa > Chordata > Mammalia > Artiodactyla > Balaenopteridae > Balaenoptera > Balaenoptera physalus. The sequence continues at coordinate 75,801,122 of NC_138882.1, read as the reverse complement.
ATGTTTATATGTATGTGCCTATATATCCAACAAACTAAAGTTCACAATATCTGGGAACACTAGACAAACTCTTCCAGAAAACTGAAAAGAAGAGACTATGTCTCCAACTCATTTTATAGAAACAGCATTACCCTGATACTGAAACAAGACAAAGTCATTACAAGATAGAAAAACAATAGACCAATATCCCTCATAGATGCAGAAATTTTAAATAAAATTTTAGCAAATCAAACTCCAAAATATAGAGACAATACATCATAACCAGGTGGGGTTTATCCTAAGAATGCAAAGGAATATGCAAAAATAAAATAATGTAATTTATCACATTCACACACTTAAAAAGAATAACGAAATTATCACCTCGATAAACACATAAAAAACATTTGACAAAATCCATCATCTACTCCTGATAAAATTTCTCAGCAGACTAGGGATAAAAGTGAACTCCTTCAACGTGATAAAGACATTTACAAAAAGCCTACAGCTAACATCATAATTAATGGTGAAAGATTGAATGTTTTCACCCTAAAAATCAGGTCAAAGATAAGGATACCTATCTCACCATGTCTATGCAACATATATGTTCTACTAAGTACAATGAGGGAAACAAAAATAACTAACTAAATAAATAAAAGCATCAATATCAAAAAGAAAGAATTCTTTACTTTCAAGCAACATGACCAAGAGACTCTACAAAAAAGCTGCTAGAACTAATAAATGAGATAGGCAATTTGCATTTTTAAGTTCAACATACAAAAATCAATTGTATTTATAAATACTAGCAATGAATAATCAGAAAAACTTAAAAACTAATAAAAATGGGCAAAATGTTTGAAGGACACTTTGCCAAAAAAGACATGGATAGCAACTAAAGCCCATTAAGGCCCCCATAAACATAGTCAACTGATCTTTGACAAAGGAGCAAAGGCAGCACAATGGACCAAAGATAGTCTTTTCAGCAAATGGTGATAGAACAACTGGACATCCACTGCAGGGGAAAAAAAAGAATCTAGACACATACCTTACACTCCTTACAAAACTAACTCGAAAAAATTGCAAACCTAAATGTAAAATACAAAAGTTTAAAACTCCCAGAAAGCAAATAGGAGAAAACCTAAATGATCTTGGGTATGGTGCTGACTTTTTATTTTTTTATTTTTTTTAAATAAACTTTTTAAAATAAATTTATTTATTTATTTATTTTTGGCTGTGTTGGGTCTTCATTGCTGCGCGTGGGCTTTCTCTAGTTGCTGCGAACGGGGTCTAATCTTCACTGCGGTGCACGGATTTCTCATTGTGGTGGCCTCTCTTGTTTCAGAGCATGGGCTCTAGGCAGCAGGTTCTAGAGCACAGGCTCAGTAGTTGTGGTGCACGGCCTTAGTTGCTCTGCGGCATGTGGGATCCTTCCAGACCAGGGATCAAACCCATGTCCCCTGCATTGGCAGGCGGATTCTTAACCACTGTTCCACCAGGAAAGTCCTGATGAAGACTTTTTAGATACAACACCAAAGGCAAGATCCATTAAAGAAAGAAAGGATAAGCCGGACTTCATTAAAATTAAAAAGTTTTGCTCTGTGAAAGACAATGTCAAGAAAATGAGAAGACAAGACACAGACTGGGAGAAAATATTTGAAAAAGACACATCTGATAAAGGACTGCTATCTAAAACATGCCAAAAATTCTGAAAACTCAACAATAAGAAAACAAACAACCTGATTAAAACATGGACCAAAGATCTTAACAGACACCTCACCAAAGATACGTAGATGGCAAATAAGCATATGAAAAGATGCTCCACATCATATGACATTAGGGAAATGCAAATTAAAACAGCAATGCTATACACACCCATTAGAATGGCCAAAGTCCAGAACGCTGACCACACCAAATGCTGGCAATATTGTAGATCTACAGGAATACTCATTCATTGCTGGTAGGAATGCAAAATGCTATATCAACTTTGGAGGACAGTATGGAAGTTGCTTACAAAATTAAATATAGTGTTACCATACAATCTAGCAATCGTGCTCCTTGGTATTTACCCAAAGGAGATGAAAACTTATGTCCACAAAAAAACCTGCACATGGGTGTTTATAGCAACTTTACTCACAATTTCCAAAATCTAGAATTTGGCATTGCACCAAATTTCATTCACCTTTAGTAGGTGAATGAAAAAATAAAGTGTGATACATCCAGACAATGGTATATTATTCAGCAAAAACAAAACAAAACTATCAAGTAATGAAAAGCTATGGATAGAGGAACTTTAAGTGCATATTACTATGTGAAAGAAGCCTATCTGAAAAGGCTACATACTCTATGACTCCAACTATGTGACATTCTGGAAAAGGCAAAATTCTGGAGACAGTAAAAAGATTGGTAGTTGCCAAGGATTGGAGATGGTGGAGGGAAGTATGAACAGGTAGAGCACAGAGGATTTTTAGGGCAGTAAAAATACTCTTTGTGATACCATAATGATAGATACATGTCCTTACACATTTGTCTAAACCCATAGAATGTACAACACGAGTGAACTATGAAAACTATGGAGTTGAGTGATAATGATGGGTGATGATGATAATGTAGGTTCATCAACTGTAAAAAATGGACCACTGTGGTGGGGGATGTGAATAATGAGGGAGGCTATGCATGATTCAGGACAGAGAGTATTTGGGAAATATCTATCTTTCCCCTCAATTTTGCTGTGAATGTAAAACTGCTCTAAAAAATAAAGTCTGTTAAAATTAAAATTTAAAGTAAAAACACTTGTCAATAATAGTGTTGACAAAGAAGTAGAAGAACTAGAACTCTCATGCACTGCCAATGAGAATCTAAAATTGCACAGCCACAGCTTTGGAACATAGTTTGGCAGTTTTAAAAAATTTGTAAATATAGTTAAGCAAATATCTACCAAACGATCTAGCCATTCCACTCTTGGGTATTTGCCAGAGAGAAAATAAAGCATATGTCCATAAAGATTTTACACTGTGTTCATAGCAATGTTTATTTTTAAAAGCCCAACAGTAGAAACAACATAAATGTATCAATAGGTAAATGAATAAATTGTGGTATAGCCAAACAACAGAATGTGACCCAGCAATAAAAAGAAATAAATTATTGATACATGCAGCAACATAGATGAATCTCAAAATAAACATAATGAGTGAAAACAGCCAGAAAAAAGAGAATATACTGTATGATTTCCTTCATATAAAATTCTATAAAGTGTGAAATAATCTATAGTGAAAGAAAGCAGATCAGTGGTTACCTGAGGAAAGGAAGGGGTTAAGAAGGGATGGGAGGAAGGGACTTCTAAGAGGCAAGAGGAATGTTTTGGGAGGAATGGATATGTCCTTTCGTATAACTGTGGTAACAAGTTCATGACTGTGTACATACATCAAAACTTATCAAACTGTACACTTTAAATATATGCAGTTCATTATATGTTCATTATGCCTTAGTAAAGTTGTTTAAAAAAACAAATTAGCAACTTAAAAAAAAAATTTTGGAGAGTTCACATCATCAGAGCTCTGTGATTAGATCTGGTGACAAATGGAGAAGAATGAAGAATAAAGGATGCATCTGAGATTTGGATTGAGCACGGGGTGGGGTAATGCCATTTACTGACAGAACTGAGAGATGCTAAGTGTAAAAATTAGCCATAAACCTGCTCATCCACCTATGCTTTCCATCTTAAAGGCAACAAGATCCATTCAGGGACTCAAAATGAAACATTTAGGGTTTATTCTCAAAATGTTACCCTTCTCTCCAAATTTAATCAGTCAGAATGAAGACATTGTGGAGTGGATACATAAATAAATGAGTGCTCAGATCAATGAATTAATATACCAAAGGATATACCAGGGTTTAAAAAATATAATCTATTCATAAAATTAAAAGAATTTAATTCATTCGTTTTACCTTCATACGTAAAGAGTCACTTAGAATCTACATACTCTCAAAGAACTTTAATATTATAGTGCTTTATTTTATCACTTTTCAACCTAAAAGTATGTTTGAGAATACTAAGAAATTGTGGCAATAATAACATAGCCACATGAAAATTTCCCAGCTGGAGAGCTCTCTGATTTCCTGATATTTTTTAAAGTTTCTTTGGACCAAAGAAAACAAAGTGAAGATCAAGCAACCCTGAGACTCTGGTTTTAAGAACAAGTTACAAGTGCCCACCATGTTCTCAGTAGAGAGAGTAAATTCCACATCCCTGAATTTTCAAAAGGCAATATTACATTTTACCTATTAGCAACAAATTTATCAATAAAAGTACAGCAAAAATGAATTTGTCCAACCCCACATGCTCTGGATTAAAATAAAAATTTTGAAGATTTATATGGGTTTGTTTTCTCATTTCCCAGAACAATGATTAAAAATCTGCCTTTGGAGAAAGATTTTACACGTGAACATTTCCTATAAGCTGCAGCCCTCTTCTTGCCTTGTCTTGTATTTTTGTGCATCCACTCAGCAGTGAAAATGATTGTCTCCAGGTTCCATCTGAGGGAAATGAAATCACTGGAACAGAACATGTTGCAAGGATCATCTGTCTGTTTATCCAGCCAAGAGTTTATGTGTTACCTGTCATTGGGTTGCCACTTCAACAGAGCTCTGGGCTGGACTGAAAAAGGGAAATGTAGACTCTCAGAGCTAGAAAGGGATGCAAAAGTTCCTCTAGTGAGTTCATTGACATGCATGAGAGCAAGTTTACAATTGTCACAGGTCCCTGAAGCCTTCCAGAGATTCCCTGAGATCCCTGGAATCAGAAGCCACTCATGATGCCCTTGGGGAGTTTTGGAGGCAAGCATGACAATTGCATCAATATTCCTTTGTCTGACAGAATCTTGTCCAAAATATTGGCCATGAACATGCTTCACTTACTCACACTTTAATCTCAACTACTTTGGGGTCCTCTGATGTACACTATTTTATCTTTATTGCCTCTTTCTATAGAACCAGGTCTGACTACTCATCTTTGCTTTACAGCTTCTCCATAGTATCTAAATTATTGATCCAGTGGTCCACAAGTTCCCCACTATCAACCTTTATACACAGACCTTCACACCACACTCCTAGTTCTTCAATTGCTTTGGCTGGTTCATCTTATCCATATGTGGCAACCTCTGAGTGATCCAACGTAAGTGATGGCCTTATCATTGATAACAGACCTCTGCCCAAGACTTAATCCATCCTAGCTCCTCTCCTCTCCCCTGTCCTTGTTGAGTCACTACTTAATGATCTTTACTCTTTAGGAAAATATTTTTTACAGATAATGCTTACTTTTGTGATAGTATGAACTAATATGGCTTATTGAGACAATTTCTTTTCTAGAGAAGCATAGATACAGCTCATGATGCAATAACCAAATGATCCTGGCAATATCAATAGAGAAATGGCAAAGAAGCTATAAAAAGAAAGAAGCAATTGAAGAAGCATGTGATTATTTGGTGATTTGATATAGGCACATTTTATTAATTACAACATATAACCACACATACAATTAAAAACCCCAATAACTTGTGAGATGTTTCTACTAATTAGGAGTGTGGGCAGATTGCATGGGATAAAATCCTAGCCCTCTTCTTTACAGATGTTTGGTCTTAGACAATGTAACATTTCTTTCCAGCCTCAGATTCTTCACTTGCAAAATGAGAATAATAATACCATTTTCCTAGGGTTGTGATGAAAAATAATTAAGATAATCCAAAAAGCACACTTAGTATAGTGCCTAGGACATAGTTGTTACCATCTAAAGGATTATGGTTAAAAACCTCTAAGATAGCTGTTAATTATCATTATTTATTAAAATTACTTTAATCCTATTTATCATTGCTTATCACCTATATTTATTATTATTATTATATTGCAAGCTATTTCTAAGTGATCCTCAGATTTTTTTTTCTAGACTATAAAACTCAAATTTCTTTGGCTTTTCCTCATAGGTCTTACATCTGTCTTATTAAGATGTTCTTTGGAGAAATAGTAATTATGTGATGTGACGGACATGTTAGTTAACAATATGGTGGTAATCATATTGTGATATATAAGTGTATCAAATCAACATGTTATATACCTTAAGCTTACACAATGTTATATGCCAATTATGTCTCAATAAAGCTAGAAAAACTAAAGAGGAAAAATGGAGATATAATTGACATTTAGGTAACTAATAGTAAAAGAGGAGGACTGGGTGTGGTACCCCAAGGTTTTGTGAGGACTGTATCATCACAAAGCATTAAGTATGCATAAAATTGAGTTTTCGTTAAAAAGTTGAGAATTAATTGATTTAGTCCCCTGGCTTCTGAGCTTCCAATCAAAGAGAAACAACAGTGATATGTGTCTAAGGGAAATACAAATTGACCTCATATTGAAAAGATATTAAATTTTATATGATTTATTTCTTTAGCTAGGTGGTGAATATAGAGATATTAATTAAGTAGTCATCTGCACTTTCATGTTTGCCTAAAATAGTCTATATTAAATAAAATTTAAGTATTCAGAAATGGAGAAATAGATTTGAGAACAGTTCAACAAATTTATAACCTTTGCTTTTATAGACGCTGAAACTATGCTTAATTTATTTTATATTAAAATTTAATTATTGGTGTACTGAAACTTGAGGGGGCTTTATACTTTCTTTAACATAGAATGAGATGTGTTTCATATTTATTCATTTTGTAGTCTGCTCTGAGTGCTTTCAGATATGCCTAATCTGAGAAATATATGTGTAACTCTGCTTATATATTTTATATTTCCATAAGTGTATTCCCTCTTATTAAATATTCTGTAATTCCTATCATATTGCAGCTTGCCTTAGTTGTACTGAATTTTAATACTCATTCTACTAACTATCATGGGGCCATTTGCATACCTAATGAACATGGTCATTCAAATTATTGATTGAACTATTAAATACCATTAAATGCAGAAATAATTATGATGGAAAATCAATTGTTATGTCATTTCAGGTCATCATAACCCATTGATATCAATTATTTGCATATTCACCAGTTAAATCTATCCACCTCAATGTTTACATATGGTCTGTTATGCCTACCCAGGTAATGAATACATATAGGTCATCCAAAACAGAATCAAAAGCCTAACTATGACATAATAGATTAGATCCACAATTTTTCCTTTATCTATAAAATCAACCATCAGCTGACAGTAAAATTTAAGTAATATAGCGAAACTGCTTTTTAAAAAGCCAAGCAGTTCTCTGAGAAGCGACTCATAATAATCTCACTTAATATCCTCATTTTTAGATGAAGAAAGTGTGGCCCTGAGTACCTAATATAATTTCATTATATGATTTTAACTTTCTGTAGTGTTCAAAGACAAATACACTTAGGAAATATTTTGCATTACTTTCCCATTTTGCATTATCTATTTCATTTTAGGTGGTAATTAAGTGGCTTGTGGATTATATTATCTTATTATTTTCCCAGGGATAGAAATTAACAGGTCATAAATTTTCCATCTATCTTCCAATGATGTCAAAATATGGAAATAGCAGGTATATAACATTTTAAATGAGCTGTTAAGTATTCCAAAGGTTAACAAATTACTCTTGTTATCTTTAGAAAGTTTTAATAATTTACCTATTGGTTATGTCATTCTGTGTGATAAGATAGTGCCACACTCTTTATAGCCTAAATAATCCAGTCATGAAAACAGTAATGAGGACCTCATGCTATGATTAGTATGACCTATGGTCACAGTAAATGAAAAGAATCAGTGTTGTAGCCTTTATCACAAACACAACAAAGAGACTTTGTCTGCATTTGACTTCTTTCCTTCCCCATGAATAACTATATTTCATGAGATAATCACAAGTTTTTTAAAAAGATACAAAAGATCCAGAGCAGGATGTTATCTTACACGTGTTATAAAACTAAGATGCCCTGAAAGGCCCTTGAGAACAGTTCCAAACCTGGAATATTCAGCATTATTTTACTCAAATTAAGGTGTTCAGATTCTCAATCCCACAGTTAAACATGTTAAAACTACTACCGAAATTATTATTGAATAATTGAAAAAATGAATTGATGAAATGAAGCAGTCCTGATAAATTTGAATAACTGGCAAGACATTTTTTGGGCCTAAGAAGTCATTTTTGGATCCTTATTTACTCTAGAAAATTATATAATAAACCAAATCCCCAAATAAACCAGGCAACTGTCCAGCTGGATCTAACTGAATTAACTCTGAGGTCATCCAGATCTTTCTAGGAAAGATAATTTTCATATTTAAAGAACTATATTTTGAAGAAATTATAAAATATTACTGAGAAGTATAAAAGAAGACTTGGGTAACTGTGGAGCTATGTGATGTTCCCGGATTGAAAGATAATATTGTAAAAACATCAATCTAGAAAAATTATTTTAAAAGTTTCTTGCAATTCTGATCAAAATGCCAATGGAGTTTTTAAGAGAAACTGGGAGGAAAAAACAAAATGATGTTAGAATTAATTCAGAATAATCCACAAGAAAGAATAGACATTTTCATAACAACTAGAGTTATCATGAATGGGAGAACTTATCCTGTGAGATAGTAAAGCATATCACTATTAATATATAGTTATTAAAGCCTTGGCACCAAAAATGCACCAAAATAGGCCAATAACAGCTCCTGATATATAGATAATCAACAAATAATAAATTAGCATTGTAAATCAATGAGAAAGAGTGATAGTCAATGAATGGTGTTGCAGAAATTTACTAGATATGTGTCAAAAAGAAAACTTGGATTTTTATCTTACCTAAAGTATATATGCAGGCCAATATCCGGATTTTTTAAAAATCTTTACTTATTTATTTATTTATTTGGTTGCACTGGGTCTTTTTTGTGGCAGGCAGACTCCTTAGTTGTGGTATGCGTGTGGGATCTAGTTCCCTGATCAGGGATGAAACTCAGGTCCCATGCATTGGGAGCGTGGAGTCTTATCCACTGCAACACCAGGGAAGTCCTACGGATCCAGATTTTTGAAGGACTTAAGCTATCACAATTGTGAGTGTCCTCTTTAACAAGAAGAATACAATATTACAAATACAAAATTAGTCATGAAAGGGAATATTAATTTAGGATGAGAAAAATCACAACAAAATACAAACTTCAGAAAAACTAATAGATCCCTCAAATATGAAATCTGAAAAAAAATTAACTAAAAAATTGTCTGACACTTCTACTTCTCCCTATATCTGTTCTGGCTGCATGCTCTTTGATTACTTTTTCATAAAAACAGCCATTTTAGTTTTTATTATTGTTAATTCAAAGAAATTTCTTCAGAGTCTCAACTCATTTTTGATAATGTCATGTTAAGTGTTTAGGATTATTGTCAACTTTGGAAAAATCTCTATCAAGTTTCTTTCATATATGAGCTGTTAGATTTGGAGAATTTTCACAGATTCATTTCTGGGTTCCTACATTTCAAATCTTGGTGCTCCCTCACTAACCACACACTTTCAGTGTGTAACACCAGAAAACATATTCATATTGGATTAGAAATTCTACCCATACATCTTAGTATCAAAACACCAGGAGGTTGGCACAAGTAGAAAAAATTGTTGGAAATCATTCCTCCACTAGCAGGGTTAGCTATACATGAAAGTGGTGGTAACCATATAAAAATACCCACAAACCCAGACTCTGTATATCCTGTTAGCTGGATCCCAACATGCCTGCAGCTACTACAATGCAATGTGTCATGAGGGAAAGTATAATAGAGGCAATGTCCGATAGAGGGAAAGAGTGATAAAGGGAAATTGGAATAGAATGAAATCGTGGTCTTACATGAGTATTGTTCAAATATTTTACTTTTGCAAATTTTTCAAAAATGTAAAACCATGTGAACACAATTCTAAAGGTGTTTTCTTGGCTTCATGGTAAATCTACCTCTGATTATCCTCACCTGCAATTTAGGAAACCGAAGCTGGGAAGGGAAAGCAACTTGTCCATAATCACATAGCGTGTAAACTGCTAGCTGAGCTTAGAAGTCAAGGTTGAATGATTCCAAAGATAGTACTCTAAAACCACAAGCTATATTTCTAATAAGAGAGAAAAAGTTAATATATCCTTAATATATGAAAAAGATAATTTGAATCAGTATGAGATCACCATATTCCAATAGAAACATGGACAATTTACCAAACAGTAAAAAATGGTTAATTATCATTAAAAATTGCTCAACTTTAAAATAGATATATATTTTTTCACATTTGAAAACAATTTTAAATGGTAATATACAGCATTGATGAACTAAGATGGGCACATACATTGCTCCTGAGAATATGAATTTGTACAAGTTTCAGGAAATTAATTTGTTGATTTGATAATGTGTATTAATAGCTTTAAAAATGTTCATCACATCATGCAGTCATTCCACTTCCAGGAAAATAATCTGAAATAAATACAAAGTTTTATACAGAAAGACATTGCACTATTTATAAAGGGGAAAAAGAAAAAATATAAAGGGAACAGTTAGGTGAATTATGGGATTATCATGTAGAAAATGAAATACAGTGTGTGCCATTACATTATAGTTATAATATTTCCATAATACACAGAAATACTTATGGACTGCCAAGTGAAAAAAGGTCTTTTATGTATGATACACAACACAATTTCAACCACATAAAAGTACACATGCAAACACACAAACACACACAAATATATATAGACACTAAGCAGAGATATAGAGCTACTTATACAGATATATACAGGAGCTATAATTTCAGAAGTGACATTATATCATTTTAACTTAAATTGAAAATGCAATTTTAAAAATAATTGCTTTGTTTAATCTACAAACAGAACATTTAGTACCTACTTCTCTACTTCTTGTTGGCAAATTTAAGAATTGATGAGGGTGTGTCTATAATGAGTCTCTGAAAGCATAGATTGTTATCAAAGCATTCAATTTAGTGCAATTCAGAACAGGCGTCTGATGTCCTTCGGCTCCATGTTCACCTCCCCCACTGCCTTAAAGTCTGCACAGCTGTAGTTGTCTGCCTGGTGGTATCCCAGAGGTGGCTGTGTTTCATTGTAAGGCTGTGTTAACGAAGCCCCTGGGCTCTTATGAGAGGAAAGGCACTATATAAATGCAAAATAGTCTATTTTATTCATGCTGTCATATAAATAGAGATCTACTTTATGTTAGCAGTTTTTCAAGGAAACTGGCTCCTCTTAGTATCAGCCTCTTCATCCTCATTCTCAGGGCCTCCATAATCTATTAGGCAAAATTATTTTCCACCCCAGGACAACAGGTGCCTTCCCGGGTACAGAACAGTCATTAGAAATGTCACCTTGAGCCAATACTTGTCCACACGGAGGACTAGATGATTATCTAGATGGCTCAGGCAAGAGCTACTTTAAGCTGAGTCTCGTTCTGGCTGGAGTCACAAACATCAGGCTGCAAGGACCCAGTGAGGCCACTCTTTTCCACTGGTCTCAGAAGTGGCCCCCTTTCACAGCATCTCCAACATGAGGACATAGGGATTAAGACAGGCTCTGCAGTCAGATTGACATGAGTTTAAATCCTGGTTGCGCTATTGAGAGCTCTGTGTCTTTGAGTCTCATTCTTCATTTTTAAAATTAATGCACCCACCCATTAGGGGTGTCATACGATGATTAAATGAGGCACGAGAAAAAGTCATTGGACACAATACCAGGCACATGGTATTTCAATACATGTTATCTATTAGAGTCAGTGGTGCTGCTTCCCTCATTCAGTACCAAACTGAGAAATGTGTTTAGCACACTATGCTACGGGCAGGGAGTGGAGGATAGCTGGAGAACAGGAGTTATAAGGCCTTGTATCTGACTTTTAAAGAATTTACAAGCTCTAAACATAGAAAGCTTAGAACCAGAAGTGACCTCAGTAACTTATCTGTCCCACTCCCTTCATTTTTCAAATAAGGAAAGCTTATTAAAACAAGCTAGTGTGACTTCCCAGTTTTGTCTGACATGCTGTGTGCCTCAAAATGAATCAAATACACTTGACACATTAATTTAGTTCAGAGATCCTTTGAGTTATAGGCCCCTCTTTTCTGTTTTTCTTCCTCCCCCTTTAAAATACTAACCTAAATTTGCTCTATGGTGGGACACAAACTCTTTTCATGTTGTGCTACATTTTGACCACCACCCACCATCACAGCATAATCCTGTCTGTTATCTTGATCAAACTTGTATTGCTCCTTTAGCATGGATACTCCAGAAAGCTATTCCTTTTCTTGAAGTGTTTAGTAGAACTATACCTTTTTGTCTCACCTCACTTTTTAAAATTTTGAAACCCTTAACAAATGAATGTGTAAAAGAATGAAGTCTTGCCCTTTGTAACAACATGGATGGACTTGGAGGGTATTATGCTAAGTGAAATAAGGCAGACAGAGAAAGACAAATACTGTATTATGTCACCTATATGTGGAATCTAAAAAATAATACTAGTGAATATAACAGAAAAGAAACAGACTCACAGATATAGAGAACAAACTAGCAGTTACCAATGGGGAGAGGGAAGAGGGGAGGGGAAATATAGGGATGGGAACTAAGAGGTATAAACTAGTAGGTATAAAATAAATAAGGTACAGAGATATATTGTACAACACAGGGAACATAGCCAATGTTTTATAATAAGTATAAATGGAGTATAACCTTTAAAAATTATGAATCTCTATGTTGGACACTTAAAACTTTTATAATAATTGTACATCAACTATACCTCAATAAAAAAGCTAATTATAAAAAAATGAATGACTGTGTATTTAGAAAAGAGAGCTTAAATATAAGTGCCAAAGAGAAAAATGGCTCCTCCACATCATTTCCATTGTACTTTTCCATGATGCTGATTCCAACCCTCTCACTAAATGAAATTGAAATTAGGCATTGATATCCCTGCCTGCTCTCCCAAGAAATTCCTTAATTCTGTGGATCTATAATTGATTGAAACTCTCAGAGAAAGAAATTGTATCAATTCTGTGGAAGGGGAAAAAAAATGCCTCTCCCTCATGTTACCACCTCTTCCTTATTCTACCTCCCTTTAAAAAATGAAGAGTTAATAATATGACTGGACAGAGTATAGTGCATTCTTTGGTCCAGGTATTTCTAGTAGTATCCTCTTCTCTCTAGTACAGGCATCTTAATTTTTCTGTGCCATGTACCCCTCTGGCAGTCTGGGGAAGCCTATAAACTCCTTCTCAGAATAATGCTTTTAAATACAAAACCAAAATGGGTAAATTTCAAAGGAAACTTGTTTTATTGAGATAGTTATCATATTAAGGAAAAAAATTGTGCTATAAGACCATACATGTCTTTATTAACACATTAAATAACAAGATCTAGTGTAGATCTAATAACCACTATAATCTCAAGGTAGTGATGAGCACAAATGTTATTTGTAGACAGCTGCAACAACTGTGATGTGGTATAAAAATATCTGTGATTTCTATTGATGACGGCCATAAATTCTGCTAATCATATTGTGATTTCTTTCCTACATTTATAATAGAAGTAAATGCTAAATTCTGGTTAGAAGTTAGTGAAAATGAAAATATAATAGTTACCTATTTATATTCAGGGACCCTGTGAATTCTATTAGGGAACTCCTTAGCCTCGGCAGCCTAAAACTCAAGCTGTGATTCCCGACAGAGATCTAAGCAGGCCTAGCTCAGGCTAGACATTCTGTCCTGCACCTCCTCTTCCTCTTCCTAAAGCAATACTCAGGTGTACAGTTGCTCTTGGGGACTAACCATTTCTTTTCTCCATGTCTTGTTTCAAGAACATAGGTGAGGAGAAAGCAAATGGAATTTTCCAGTTGGAATATGTTTTCTATAGTACCAAGTCCTCTCTTCTCCTACCCAGTCTTCATCATAGATTTTTTTTTTTTTTTTAATTTTTAAAAATTTTGTCTCTCTTTTTTTTTTGGCATGAGGGATCTTTCGTTGCGGCGGCACGAGATCCCTTTGTTGCAGCACTCGGGGTTCTCTCTAGTTGTGATTGGCGGGCTTCTCTCTAGTTGTGGTGTGTGGGTTTTCTCTTTCTAGTAGAGGCGAGCAAGGTCAATAGTTGCAGCGCCCACGCTTAGTTGCCCCAGGGCATGTGGGATCTTAGTTCCCCAACCAGGGATCGAACCAGCGTCCCCTGCATTGGAAGGCGGATTCTTTACCACTGGACCACCAGGGACCCCACCACAGATATTTTCTGATTTTCTCTCTCTCTCCCTCTCTCCTCACTCTGTGTACTTCAAGACTCCAAGCCTAGGTGGACTTTGAATGAAGATAACTCCTCTGGGAGACTAGTAATACTATTTCACTTCTTTATGATGAGGGAGAGTTATCTAAAAAATACTCAGTTTTTCTTCCTTCTTGTATTTCTCCTCTTCTTTATTTTCTCAACACAAAATACAGTCTTCAACTCACCTAGATTTAGTCTCTCAAACCATCTAGGTAACACACACACACACACACACACACACACACACACACCCCTCCTCCTCCTCTGTAGATGGCTATAGATATTTATACATGTATATGTAGATACAAACATAAACATAAATACAGATATATTTCTTATCTTTTATCCTTTAAAATTTAGAGATGACCCCAGAATTTTTCCTATAAAAGGTAAACTTATTGTAATGAAAGTTCCATGAAGGTTAGGGACTTTGTCTTGTTCACTCTTGCTTCCATAACAATTAGAACAGTGCATGGCACTGGTTGAATATTTATTGAGTGAATGCTCAAATATGTTAGCTGAAAGGAACTCTGTAAATAAAGTGGGCTTATGAAGATTTTTTTGGTTTTATCTGAAATCAGTGATAAGAGAGAAAGCTGAGTGCCCCAGAAGTACTTTTCATAAAATTAAAACCAAACCTTAAGTTTTCACCTTAGGAAAATACATACATAAATACATACATACACACTTAATAATAACACAACTATTCTGTCCTAAAATAGCAAAAGCTTTTATTTTTAAATCAAAATAAAAGGCTCTAATTGCTAGTGATGTTCTAGAAGATATGAAATAAGAGATATAAAGGGTGAGTAAAACTATCTATACATGCCAGCACAGAGGAAAAATGAGGCAGAATAAGTGAATACTGTTACTGAACTCTAGAAATACCAGTAGCATGGCTGTACTGCCATGGGTAATCAATACATATGTGTTGAGTAAATAAATTATGAGCTAACAATTCTACACCAGGTAACTTCGTACTCACCTTACCTTCCAACACTGCACAGAGATGCTAGACCTGTACCAATGGAATAATAGAAACCAAAAGGTGAATATTTAGCTGGGGGAGGATTACAGAGAACAGGGAAGGAATTAGTGACCATACAATATGACTTCTGGTCAACCACAAAAAGCTGAGTATTAAGAGCAGTAATTCAGATTCTGATGTAATGAAACAGGAAAAGATGGACCGGAGGGAGTAGTCCATGAGGAGTTTACAGAAACCCGGTCCATGTACGTTGCCTAATGACAGCATTCAAAGCATAGCATCCCTTAACCCACTAGATGGTAACTGAGATACTACTTTGTATAATTCATTCCCTAAAACAAGATTTCTCAAGCACACCTGGAAAATGCTCACACAGCTCCCCCTTGGAATGTTTCCAGTGACAGAGATCACATCACTTTTTAAGACAGGCAGCTCAATTATTGACAGACATCATTATTAGAAACTTCATCTTTATAAGACTTGAAATTTACCACCCTATAATTCTACCCAACACTGAGCACAATGACTGGTACATAGAAACCACTCAATGATTTCTTTTGTTGAGTTAATATTCTCCTTTTTTTGTTGCCTAGGATGGGGAGGGGCATGGTGGAAATCTCTGCTCACTTCCAGATGATAGATTATTTGTTGTTTTTCCTGAAAGTATAGGATAATTGGGAGTAGTGCCCCAGTGGACGGGAGCTCAACACCTCATGACCACAATTGCATTGATTTATTCATATATGTGTGTGTGTATATATATATATATATATATATATATATATATATATATATATATCCAATCTTTAAAAAAAACTCCTGGTACTCAGAGGTGGGGAAAGAGGATGTAAGAAATCATACAACTCTTCACATATTAAAATTGGCTTCCAGGATACCTCTCTCAAAATGTTCCTTTCTCCAAATTTCCCAAATCATCATTTGCCTAATCTTCAGCCTTTACTGCTGATGCACAGGTTCATCAATTTTAGCCTTTTAAAGGGCAGTGCTCCAAACTAGACCCAGACATTCAAGTGTGGCATGACTTGTCATTGTATCAATACAATGAAACCGTCCTAACGTTTGATTGGGACACGGACTTTCATTTACAAATGTAACGGAAAAAATGTTTCCAACAACTATCACACTTTGAGTTTGCAATTTGAGTAAAAGCAATGAGTTTCTCATTTAACTCTGTCTCTCATAACTTTTTTAGTCAATTTATTTTTGATCCCAAATACAGACATTACCCTTGTTAAAATTTTTATTTTGTTGGTTTTCATGCCACAGTTCTACCTGTTGAGAACTTCCATATTTTCATTCTTCTTCCATTTTTCCCTCTAGCTCAAAGGACAAGACATCCTTCCACCCTGATTCTTGATTCTCTCCTTCTTCCACCAGGATTGCACCTGTCTTCCTCAGTTATCCTTCCTCTCTGTCTTTTAAAATTGATCTTGCCCACTTCTACATTGTTCTCACTGAAGTTAAGTTCACAAATAACCACCTAATTTTCAAATCTAATGAATTTTTTAAAGTCTTCATCTTATTTTGTCCTTCCTCAGTATTTGACAGTATTTGATCATCCTTTATTTGTGAAAAATCTCTTTTCCTAACTTTCATTACATTATTTTTTATAGTTCCTCTTGACATATTCACAATAATAAGTATCCCTATAGAAAAGAGTGGACATTTCTATTTATGCAAGATTAATTTATGTTCCTAGATGGGGGGACTTCTCCTAATAGATTCTGAATATTCCTTAACAAGCCAAACTTTCAATATATTATCATTTTTGTTGTTATTGACAATGCTGTCTTCTCTTTCAATTGACTGATAGTATGCAAGAGAGTTTTTTTAAGTGTTAATTTTGTAATCTGCCACTTTTTGAATTCTTATAAATTCTAATAGTTATTGTTTTCCTTTTGAGTCTTCACATATAGAATTTTACCTCTATGCTATAATAATTTTGCTTTCTTCAAGTTTTATACTTTTTATTTCTTTCTCTTGTCTAATTTATTGGCAAGTACATCTAGATTTTGAGACATTGTTTAATTATAGTGAGCATGGTAGGTACTGTTGGCTTATGTATGCCTAATTTTAAGGAAAATGTGACTTTTTTTTCATTAAACCTAATGCTGGATTTTAATTAAGATATATAAATGTATAAATGAGAGAGAGAGAGAGAGACAAGGAGAAGGAGAGGAAGTTTTAAAATTATTGTCTTCAATATTTAATGAGATATTTCACCAATTGCTTTTTTGTTTTGTTTTGTTTTCTATGGGTATTGACCATATTTTTTTAGCATCATATATTTTTATTGTTAGATTTGCTAACACTGAACTAACCATATGCTCATAGGATTAACCTAACTTGGTCAAGATTACTGTTTTAGATATGTCTCTTTTATACATAATATCTTGGGTATTCCTTCTTTATTAATCCCTAGAGCAACTTATTTTTAATATGTATGTCCTGTTAATATTTATGTATATGACAGATATGTTTGGTCTTTATTCTGTCATTGTGTTTTAAAGTCTTAAGCTCTGTTCTTATTTTCCCACAAAGTGGTATATATTTATTGTGATTTGCATGTTTATGAGATTATTCCACATAATTTAGAAATTTCTTGTCTCTTTATATAAATTCTAGTAATGATATCTACAACTTGGGATAATGTCCTCAAAGCTGTATTTCTTTAAGTATAATCTTTAAACATAGAAGACAAGGGATTTGTACACTGACACTCCCATTTCTTATATATTTTTCCTCCACTCAATTTCATTTCTACTAATGGTTACCTCTATACATTAGAGTAATACACTCAAACAGTGATTATTTGATGTATCTCATTTAACAGTATATGTAGATCCTCTGCTCTGAAAGATGAGGAAATCTACCCATTTCTACTGTCTTCTGTCCTCATCCCTCACTACTTCAAATTTTGGGATATTTACTTATATTTTTACTTCTACATTATTATTCCCTCAATAGGTTAGCCTTAGCTTGTATTAATTTAGAACAATTTTCACCACCTCACCTATTTTCAAGAGTTCCCTATTGATTTTCCAGGTATCTGAAATTTTTTCAAGTTCATTTTAAAAGGCTCATGATTGCTAATTTCTAGACTTTTTTCATGTGTAAAATATCTACTTCTTGCCTTAATTGGAATGAGTTCTGGCTTTTTATAAATTTCTTGATAAAGCTTCCTTTGCCTTAGAACTCTGTAAACAGTATTCCATTGACTTCTAATGCTGGATTTGCTGTGGTTAAGTATGATGCTAGTCTGATTCTTAATAAGAGGCTTGGTTTTTTGAGGAGGAGAGGGTGCCTGTATCAGTGGATTCTCACTTGGCCATGGAAGTACTATAACTTTACCAGCTGTGTCTTGGTGTTTATAATTGTATATCTTTAGACACACTGTAAATCCATCATTTCATCTATTTCATGAATATTTTCTATATAACTTGGAATTTTTAGTGTTTCATTTGTGCTAGCTTCCTAATTGATTCCAATGATGTGCCTGTTAAATCTTTATGTAAATTCCATATCTATTATTTTCCTTTTACTCATTTCCATTCACTTGTGTTTCTTTTTTCGGTTCTGTCCTCCATGTCCTTTCCTGTGGTTTCCAGAGTATCTATTGTCCTTTTTTGCTGCTATTAACAGGACTTCCATTTCTGAAATTTCCCTCTTCTATTTGATTCCTGAACTCTGTCAGCTCAATTTTCATCACATTCTGTTGTCTTATTTTTCTTTAATCCATTATATTCATTTTTTTAACATCTTTATTGGAGTATAATTCTTTACAATTCTGTGTTACTTTTGATTTATACCAAAGTGAATCAGCTATACATATACATATATCCCCATATCTCTTCCCTCTTGCATCTCCCTCCCACCCTCCCTATCCCACCCTTCTAGGTGGACACAAAGCACCAAGCTCATCTCCCCATGAGATGCAGCTTCTTCCCACTAACTCTCTATTATACATTTGATAGTGTATATATCTCCATGTCACTCTCTCACTTCGTCCCAGATTACCCTTCCATCTGCCCATGTCCTCAAGTCCATTCCATACATCTGCGTCTTTATTCCTGTCCTGCCCCTAGGTTCTTCAGAACCATTTTTTTTTTCTTAGATTCCATATATATGTGTTAGCATACAGTATTTGTTTTTCTCTTTCTGACTTACTTCACTCTGTTTGACAGACTCTAAGTCCATCCACCTCACTACAAATAACTCAGTCTTGTTTCTTTCTATGGCTGAATAATATTCCATTGCATATATGTGCCACATCTTCTTTATCCATTCATCTGTCAATAGACAGGGTGCTTCCATGTCCTGGCTATTGTAAATAATGCTGCAGTGAACATTGTGGAATATGACTCTTTTTGAATTATGGTTTTTTCAGGGTATATGCCCAGTAGTGGGATTGCTGGGTCATATGCTAGTTCTATTTTTAGTTTTTTAAAGAACCTCCATACTGTTCTCCATAGTGGCTGTATCAATTTACATTCCCACCAACAGTGCAAGAGGGTTCCCTTTTCTCCACACCCTATCCAGCATTTATTGTTTGTAGAATTTTTGATGATGGCCATACTGAACAGTGTGAGGTGATACCTCATTGTGGATTTGATTTGCATTTATCTATTGATTAGCAATGTTGAGCATCCTTTCATGTGTTTGTTGGCAATCTGTATATCTTCTTTGGAGAAATGTCTATTTAGGTCGACTGCCCATTTTGGGATTGGGTTATTTGCTTTTTTTGATATTGAGCTCCATGATCTGCTTGTATATTTTGAAGATTAATCCTTTGTCAGTTGCTTTGTTCACAAATATTTTCTACCATTCTGAGGGTTGTCTTTTCATCTTGTTTATGGTTTCCTTTGCTGTGCAAAAGCTTTTAAGTTTCATTAGGTCTCATTTGTTTATTTTTGTTTTTATTTCCATTTCTCTAGGGGTGGATCGAAAAGGATCTTCCTGTGATTTATGTCATAGAGTGTTCTTCTTATGTTTTCCTCCAAGAGTTCTATAGTGTCTGGCCTTACAATTAGGTTTTTAATCCATTTTGAGTTTATTTTTGTGTATGGTGTTAGGAAGTGTTATAATTTCATTCTTTTACATGTAGCTGTCTTCTACTTACATGTAGTTTTCCCAGCATGACTTATTGAAGAGTCTGTCTTTTCTCCATTGTATATTCTTGCCTCCTTTATCAAAAATAAGGTGACCATATGTGCGTGGCTTTATCTCTGGGCTTTCTATCCTGTTCCATTGATTTATATTTCTATTTTTGTGGCAGTACCTTACTGTCTTGATTACTATAGCTTCGTAGTATACTCTGAAGTGCAGGAGCCTGATTTCTCCAGCTCTGTTTTACTTTCTCAAGATTGTTTTGCTATTAGAGGTCTTTTGTATTTTCATACAAATTGTGAAATTTTTTGTTCTAGTTCTGTGAAAAATGCTATTGGTAGCTTGATAGGGATTGCATTGAATCTGTAGATTGCTTTGGGTAGTATAGTCATTTTCACAATGTTGATTCTTCCAATCCAAGAACATGGTATATCTCTCCATCTGTTTGTATCATCTTTAATTTCTTTCCTCAGTGTCTTACAGTTTTCTGCATACAAGTCTTCTGGCTTCTTAGGTAGGTTTATTCCTAGGTATTTTATTCTTTATGTTCCAATGGTAAATGGGAGTGTTTCCTCAATTTCTCATTCAGATTTTTCATCATTAGTGTATAGGAATGCAAGAGATTTCTGTGAATTAATTTTGTATCCTGCTACTTTACCAAATTCATTGATTAGTCTAGTAGTTTTCTGGTAGCATCTTTAGGATTCTCTATGTATAGTATCTTGTCATCTGCAAACAGTGACAGCTTTACTTCTTCTTTTCCAATTTGGATTCCTTTTATTTCTTTTTCTTCTCTGATTGCTGTGGCTAAAACTTCCAAAACTATGTTGAATAATATTGGTAAGAGTGGGCAACCTTGTCTTGTTCCTGATCTTAGTGGAAATGGTTTCAGTTTTTCACCATTGAGAACGATGTTAGCTGTGGGTTTGTCATATATGGCCTTTATTATGTTGAAGTAAGTTCCCTCTATGACTACTTTCTGGAGGGTTTTTTTCATACATATGTGTTGAATTTTGTCAAAAGCTTTTTCTGCATCTATTGAGATTATCATATGGTTTTTATCCTTCAGTTTGTTAATATGGTTTATTGCATTGATTGATTTGCCTATATTGAAGAATCCTTGCATTCCTGGGATAAACCCCACTTCAACATCGTTTATGATCCTTTTAATGTTCTGTTGGATTCTGTTTGCTAGTATTTGGTTGAGGATTTTTGCATCTATGTTCATCAGTGATATTGGCCTGAAGTTTTCTTTTTTTGTAACATCTTTGTCTGGTTTGGTATCAGGGTGACGGTGGCCTCATAGAATGAGTTTGGGAATGTTCCTCTCTCTGCTATATTTTGAAAGAGTTTGAGAAGGATAGGTGTTAGCTCTTCTCTAAATGTTTGATAGAATTTGCCTGTGAAGCCATCTGTTCCTGGACTTTTGTTTGTTGGAAGACTTTTAATCACAGTTTCAATTTCAGTGCCTGTGATTGGTCTGTTTATATTTTCTATTTTTTCCTGGTTCAGTCTCAGAACATTGTGCTTTTCTAAGAATTTGTCCATTTCTTCCAGGTTGTCCATTTTATTGGCATATAGTTGCTTGTAGTAATCTCTCATGATCCTTTGTATTTCTGCAGTGTCAGTTGTTACTTCTCCTTTTTTGTTTCTAATTCTATTTATTTGAGTCTTCTCCCTTGTTTTCTTGATGAGTGTGGAGAATGGTTTATCAATTTTGTTTATCTTCTCAAAGAACCAGCTTTTAGTTTTATTGATCTTTGCTATTGTTCTTTCATTTCTTTTTCATTTATTTCTGATATGATTTTTATGATTTCTTTCCTTTTGCTAACTTTGGGGGTTTTTTGTTCTTCTTTCTCTAATTTTTTTAGGTGTAAGGTTAGGTTTTTTATTTGAGATTTTTTGTTTGTTTGTTTCTTGAGGTAGGATTGTATTGCTATAAACTTCCCTCTTAGAACTGCTTTTGCTACATCCCAAAGGTTTTTAGTCATTTTCATTGCCATTTCGTGTTTTCATTGCCATTTGTTTCCAGGTTTTTTTGATTTCCTCTTTGATTTCTTCAGTGCTCTCTTGGTTATTTACTAGGGTATTGTTTAGTTTCCATGTTTTTTTTATTTTTTACAGATTTTTTCCTGTAATTGATATCTAGTCTCATAGTGTTGTGGTCAGAAAAGATACTTGATAGGATTTCAATTTTCTTAAATTTACCAAGGCTTGGTTTGTGACCCAAGATTTGATCTCTCCTGGAGAATTTTGCATGAGCACTTGAGAAGAAACTGTATTCTGTTGTTTTTGGATGGAATGTCTTATAAATATCAATTAAGTCCATCTTTTTTAATGTGTCATTTAAACTTGTGTTTCCTTATTAATTTTCTGTTTTGATGATCTCTCCATTGGTGTAAGCGGGGTGTTAAAGTCTCCTACTATTATTGTGTTACTGTCAATTTCCCCTTTTATGGCTGTTAGCATTTGCCTTATATGTTGAGGTGCTCCTGTGTTGGGTCCATATATATGTATAATTGTTATATTTTCTTCTTGGATTGATCCCTTTGTCACTATGTAGTGTCCTTCCTTGTCTCTTGTAGCATTCTTTATTTTAAAGTCTATTTTAAAGTATTGTTGCTACTCCAGCTTTCTTTTGATTTCCATTTGCATGGAATATCTTTTTCCATCCCCTCACTTTCAGTCTGTATGTGTCTGTATGTGGCCCTAGGTCTGAAGTGTGTCTCTTCTAGACAACATATATATGGGTCTTGTTTCTGTATCCATTCAGTGAGCCTGTGTCTTTTGGTTGGAGCATTTAATCCATTCATGTTTAAGGTAGTTATTGATATATATGTTCCTATTGCCATGTTCTTAATTGTTTTGGGTTTGTTATTGTAGGTCTTTTCCTTCTCTTGTGTTTCCTGCATAGAGAAGTTCCTTTAGCATTTGTTGTAAAGCTGGTTTCGTGGTGCTGAACTCTCTCAGCTTTTGCTTGTCTGTAAAGGTTATAATTTCTCCATCAAATCTGAATGAGATCCTTGTTGGGTAGAGTAATCTTGGTTGTGGCTTGCAGAGTTTCTGCTGAAAGATCATCTGTTAACCTTATGGGGATTCCCTTGTATGTTATTTGTTGGTTTTCCCTTGCTGCTTTTAATATTTTTTCTTTGTATTTAATTTTTGATAGTTTGATTAATATGTGTTTTGGCGTGTTTCTCCTTGGATTTATCCTGTATGGGACTCTCTGCACTTCCTGGACTTGATTGACTATTTCCTTTCCCATATTAGGGAAGTTTTCAACTATAATCTCTTCAAATATTTTCTCAGTTCCTTTTTTTTTCTCTACTTCCTCTGGCACCCTTATAATTCGAATGTTGGTGCATTTAATGTTGTCCCAGAGGTCTCTGAGTCTGTCCTCAAGTCTTTTCATTCTTTTTTCTTTATTTTGCTCTGTGGTAGTTATTTCCACTATTTATCTTCCATGTCCCTTATCCGTTCTTCTGCCTCAGTTATTCTGCTATTGATTCCTTCTAGAGAATTTTTAATTTCATTTATTAAAATGAAGTTAATTATGTCGTTCATCATAATTTTATCATCAATTTCATTGTTTGTTTGCTCTTTAGTTCTTCAAGGTCCTTGTTAAATGTTTCTTGTATTTTCTCCATTCTATTTCCAATATTTTGGATCATCTTTACTATCATTACTCTGAATTATTTTTCAGGTACACTGCCTATTTCCTCTTCATTTGTTTGGTCTGGTGAGTTTTTACCTTGCTTCTTCATCTGCTGTGTATTTCTCTGTTTTCTCCTTTTGGTTAACTTTGTGTTTTGGGGGTCTCCTTTTTGCAGGCTGCACGTTCATAGTTCCCATTGTTTTTGGTGTCTGCCCCCAGGTGGTAAGGTTGGCTCAGTGAGTTGTGTAGATTTTTGGTGGAGGGGACTGGTGCCTGTGTTTCTGTGGATGAGGCTGGATCTTGTCTTTCTGGTGGTCAGGCTGTGTCTGGTGGTGTGTTTTGGGGTGTCTGTGACCCTATTATGATTTTAGGCAGCTTTTCTGCTAATGTGTGTGGTTGTGTTCCTATCTTGCTAGTTGTTTGGCATAGGGTGTCCAGCACTGGAGCTTTCTGGCCGTTGGGTGGAGCTGGTTCTTAGCGTTGAGACAGAGATCTCTGAGAGAGCTCTTGCGGATTGATATTACATGGAGCCAGGAGGTCCCTGGTGGTTCAATGTCCTGAATTTGGCTCTCCCACCTCAGAGGTTCAGGCCTGACACCTGGCCAGAACACAAAGACCCTGCCAGACACATGACTCAAAAGAAAAGGCAGAAAAATAAAAGAAAGAAAAAAAGAAAGAAAGAAAAGAAAAGTCATTAAAATAAAAACATATTAAAGTAAAAAAATAAAAATTAATTAAAAAAGAGAAAGAAAGAAAGAAGAGAGCAACCAAACCAAAAAAAAAAAAAATCTACCAATGATAACAAGTGATGAAAACTATACAAAAAACAAAAAACATAAACGGACAGACAGACCCTAAGAAAAATGGTAAAAGCAAAGCTATAAAGACAAAATCACACAAAGAAAGCTACACATACACATTCACTAAAAGAGAAAAAAAAAAAATATATATATATATATATAAAGGAAAAGAGCAACCAAATCAGTAAACAAATTGCCAATTATAATAAGCTCTAAATACTAAACTGAGATAAACATAAAACCAGAAACAAATTAGATGCAGAAATCAAACCCCAAGTCTATGTTTGCTCCTAAAGTCCACTGCCTCAATTTTGGGGTGATTTGTTGTCTAGTCAGATATTCCACAGATGCAGGGTACATCAAGTTGATTGTGGAGATTTAATCTGCTGCTCCTGAGGCTGCTGGGAGAAATTTCCCTTTCTCTTCTTTGTTCACACAGCTCCTGGGGTTCAGCTTTGGATTTGGCCCTGCCTCTGTGTGTAGGTCACCTGAGGGCATCTGTTCCCTGCCCAGACAGGACGGGGCTAAAGTAGCAGCTGATTCAGGGGCTCTGGCTCACTCAGGCCTGAGAGGAGGGAGGGGTACGGAATGCAGGGCGAGCCTGCGGCAGCAGAGGCCAGAGTGATGTTGCAACAGCC
Source organism: Balaenoptera physalus (assembly GCF_965194825.1). NCBI lineage: Eukaryota > Metazoa > Chordata > Mammalia > Artiodactyla > Balaenopteridae > Balaenoptera > Balaenoptera physalus. The sequence continues at coordinate 75,775,673 of NC_138882.1, read as the reverse complement.
TGAGGCACGCCGTGTGTTCTCCTGGGGAAATTGTCCCTGGATCATGGGACCCTGGCAGTGGTGGCCTGCACAGGCTCCTGGGAAGGAAGGTGTGGATAGTGGCCTGTGCTTGCACACAGGCTTCTTGGTGGCTGCAGCAGCAGCCTTAGTGTTTCATGCCCATCTCCGGTGTCCATGCTGATGGCCGTGGCTCTTGCCCGTCTTTGTAGCTTGTTTAGGTGGTACTCTGAATCCCCTCTCCTTGTGCACACCAACACAATCGTCTCTTGCCTCTTAGGAAGGTCCAGAGATTTTCCTGGACTCTCTCCCTGCTAGCTGTGGCGCACTAACCCCCTTCAGGCTGTGTTCATGCAGCCAACCCCAGTCCTCTCCCTGAGATCTCCATATATTCATTTTTTGAACTCTTGTGTCATGAGGTCATTTTTCTTTCATTTCTTTGATTTCCTGGAGTTATGTTGACCAATAATTGTCATCTGCTTTATGATGTATACTGTATGATGTATAATTTGTATACTTTTTATTCTGCACTTTGGTTTTGTTTTTTCATTTTTCTTTTCCTTGCAGTTTTGCAAACACTGTCTAATTTTTTTCCTGTTATTACTTTGAATGTTGATTGTTTATTCATATGATCAACTCTTGGTTGATGTATCATAGAAGAGAGAAGAGAACTCAAGTGGATTAACAGACAGCTTTGATTTTAGTCTGCAGTCAATTCCTTACCAATACCATACTTTATAAGTGTGTCTTTGCTCTGGGCTAACAAGATGCTCTGGGTTTGAAATCAGAGTATACAGATCTGAATTCTGATGCCAACTGTTCTTAGCTCTATAAACCTTGGCAGTTTTCTTCTACTCCCTGAGTCTCATGCTCTGTATTTTTAAAATTGTGTAACAATAACACCTACTTCATAGGGTTCTGCTCAAGATTAAAGCAAATAATTCATGTAATGCACTTAGTGCAGTGCCTGGTACATGGTAAGTGCTTAGTAGTAATTATTATTAGAGCAAAGCCTCATTTAGCAGTCTTCAATGAAAATATTTAATTTACTATCACACCTCTTTAGCAGACTAAACTTGTCAACTGCAAGATGGATTACCATCTTCTATTTCTCCTTTGTTTTGTCACACCATGTATCAGTTTCTTATGGCTGCTGTACCAAATTACCACAAACTTAGTGGCCTAAAGCAACACAAATTTATTATCTTACAGTTCTGGAGGTCAGAAGTTTAAAATGGGTTTCACTGAGCTAAAGTTTAGGCACTGGTAGGGCTGTGTTCCTTTCTGGGGCCCCTGGGGAAGAATCAGTTTCATCTTTCCAGCTTCTAGGGGCTGCCTACATTCCTTGACTTGTAGCCACCTTCCATCTTCAAAATCAGCAATGGCTGGTTGAGTCTTTCTTTCAATGTTTTCTTGCTGGTTCTGACTTTTCTGCCTCCCTGTTTCCCATTTAAGGACCCTTGTGATTACATTGGTTCTGCCTATATAATGCAAGGTAATCTTCCATATAAAGGTCATTGATTAGCCCTCTTGATTCCATTTGAAAACTTAATTTCCCCTTGCCATGTAATCTATAGGTTCTAAGGATTATGACATGGACAAATTTTTAGGGCCATTATTCTGCCTACCACACACCCAATAGCCTGATTTCTTGCAAAAATGTCCTGTCTGTTTTTTTCAATCAGGTCCATCTCTTCTTCCTTTCTGTAGTGTCAGACAGGGTTGCTCCAGAAGCCCTCCACAAAATTAGACTTACATTACAAGCTAAGGGTCATAGAATTTTGCTCTTTAGTATGTCTAAAATTCTTATGGAAGATTTCACACAGGGCTCAGGTTCTTTAAGGGATCAATCTGTTCTCCGTTTCCTCCTCTAAGTCTATTTTTTTTACAGGTCCTTAGTGCCATTCTTCACAGCCTTGAGGTTGCGATTATTTTCTCTCTTGGTTGAAGATGGTATTTGCTGCTTTCATTATTCTTTTTGTTTTCAGTTAATGTCAGGAAGGCAAGACAAAGGTGCCATTAACCTGCCATCTTACCAAGCATATCCATCTATTTTCTTTAATTAAGAAAAAAATTTAGAGTAATTTTAGGTTCACAGCTATATTAAGATGAAGGTACAGAGATTTCCCAAATACTCCCTGCTCCCACACATGCATAGCCTTCCCCATTATAAACTTCCCCTACCAGAGTGGTACATTTTTAATCAAGGATGAATCTACATTGACGCATTATCATCCACAGGCTATAGTTTACCTTAAGGTTCACTCTTGGTTTGTACAATACATTCTATGAGTTTGGACAAACATATAATGACATGTATCCATCATTATTGTATCACACAGAGTATTTTCACTGCCCTAAAAATCCTTTGTGCTCAACCTATTCCTCCTTCCCTCCTCCATCCTAAATCCCTGGCAACCACTAACCTTTTTACTGTCTCCATAGTTTTGCTTTTTCCAGAATGTCATATAGTCGGAGTCATACAGCATGAGGCCTTTTCAGATGGGCTGCTTCCACTTTGTAACATGCATATAAGATTCTTCCATGTATTTTCATGGCTGAAGAGCTCATTTCTTTTTAGTGTTGAATAATATTCCATCATCTAGCTATACCATAGTTTGTTTATTCATTCACCTACTGAAAGATATCTGGGTCACTTCCAGGTTTTGGAAATTATGAATAAAGTTGCTATAAACATCCGTGTGCACTTTTTTTGTGTGGGTACAAGTTTTCAGCAACTTTGGGTAAATACCAAGGAGCACAACTGTATGGTAACAGTATGTTTAATTTTGTAAGAAACTGCCATACTTCCCTTCAAATTGGTATACTATTTTGAATTCCTACCAGCATTGAATAAATGTTCCTGTTGCTCCATATTCTCATCAGCATTTGGTGTTGTCAGAGTTCTTGATTTTGGCCATTCTAATAGGTTTGTAGGGGTATCTGATTGTTTTTTAATACGCATTTCCCTGATGACATGTGATGTGGAGTATCTTTTCATATGCTTATTTGCCATCTGTATATCTTCTTTTGTGAGATGCCTGTTAAAATCTTTGGCCCATTTTTAATCAGTGTGTTTATTTTTTTATTATTTACTTTTCAGAATTGTTTGTATATTTTAGATAACAGCCCTTTATCAGTCGTGTCTTTTGTGAATATTTTGTGACCTGTCTTCTCATCTTCTTGATATCCATCAATTTTTAATGTCATATGTATCAGAAAATTTTTGAAGAGTTTACTTGTAGAAGGTACTTTCCTACCTTCCAACTCTAATGCAGGCTTTTTTTTCTAACATTATATTGTTGTAGTCATTTCAAGAGGTTCAATATCAGATTCAAGAGATTAGACATCAAATCAAAGCGCAAAGTGTCACATTATCTGAAAGCTCCCTCCTCAATTGCATATTTCATAAACTAAGATTACATATTTTTAACATATACTATTTTCTATTTCTTGCCATTTTTTTTTCTTTCTGGAAAGGAATGCTAGTTTAATCTGATTTTATGTAGACATATTTTGATTCTATGAATGATTGTAACCACTGGAGGGCTAATTGCTAAGAAAGTTCACATGTTGGAATTTGGAAAGATTTTGGAAATTGTCCCCAGATCCTCTGATTGTTTACTGCATTTACCGATCTGATAACAGTAATTGCTTTAATGTCAAATATCTTGTGCTCAACAACTTACAAGAATCCGAAGCAAAAGTATGTTTGGGAAGCAAATTATCCCCTAAATAGGTGACCCTGAAGCCTCATGAACTAACTGTGGCTTCCTCACTTATTAATAAGCATCATTTCCAAGCAACCAAGATGTATTGAGTTGGGAGTCCCTAAGTGCGAGAGGGTCCAGAAGTAGCTTTGACTTTTCCTTTTTTTAATTTACCTTGTGGGGCTATGGGGAATGAGCAATCCTTTCGTCTGTCAATATCACCAGCAACAGCACCACATGAAGAGAGGATGGGGAGGGGAGGAGTGAGGTAATGGGGGAGGCTCAGCTGAGAAGATGGAATATCTATTTGACACAGAAGAGGGTCCTCAGAACTCTGCAGAGCTGAAATGTCAAAAGCAGCCACTGAAAAAGAACCGAGTCAACAGAATTTTGACATTGACAAGGCTGCACTACATACAATATATGTGACTTCTAATACCCACCAACTGTTATACCATGGACTAAGACATTTTCCATTTCTATCTTCAGTCTCTGGTAAATTTAATTGTTTTACTTTATTTTTTGATATTTCCCTATTCTATTTTCCTTTATTCATTTTATTCAACAAACATATACTCATATGCATTGTCTTTAAAACTGTGTGTCTTGATATGCTCATAAGTAACTTTTTCTTATCAAATTTGGAGGACTACTTAAGACATCAAATGAAATAATGCATAAAACACACTGTGAAAAATAGAAAATAATACAAAATATATGTTATTTCTTTTAACCAAAATTACAAAATTTATGTAATATAATATATAGTGCAAATGCTAATATAGCATCACTTAACTGTAATTTTATAGCAAAGTAGACATGTCATATGCACAAAATGCAGAACCATAATTTCTTTGCAAAGGGTTTTCTTTCAATTTCATCAAAAATTATAATTTTTAACTGAGAGAACTAGATGCCACTGTTTTCATGCCCTTATCTTATTTAACAATGTTTTTGGGCAGGATTCAACCTCTGGCAATGTTGCTGCTAAACTAAGCATGAACTTCTGAATGGGAGGAAAATTCTCATGGTTTCAGTATTAAAACATGTTATTGGAAAAATACAGTAGGATACCATGGAAATACTGCTGAATTCAAGCACACATCCATCACTAAGGACCAGTGAGTTCTTTGTCAACCCATGTGTTCTGTCTAGGTTGTTTACTCACTTGCAAAATATAAGTGCGGGGGTGGGGGAAGCTACCATTAAGGTGACTGTTAGCCTCAAAAATAAATTATATATGGGGAAATGTATATTTGGATAATTGTACACAAAACATGACTATATGTATTTTATTGGCTTGAGGAAAGAGGAGAAAAACCAGGGACCTCCTAGACCTACACTCTCTAAAATGGCAGCCAGTAGCCATATATGGCTATTTAGCACCTGAAATATGGCTAGTGCTGCTGAAGAACTAAATCTTCCATCTCTTCAATTTTAATTTAAATTTAAAAACCTGAAACAGGGGACTTCCTTAGCGGTCCAATGGCTAAGACTGTCTTCCAATGCAGGGGGTGTGGGTTTGATCCCTGGTCGGGGAGCTAAGATCCCACATGCCTCATGGCCAAAAAACCAAAACATAAAACAGAAGCAATATTGTAACAAATCCAATAAAGACTTTAAACATGGCCCACATCAAAAAAAAAAAAAAAAAAATCTTAAAAACCTGAAACAGTGTAGAATATTTTTCTGTCAAACACAACTTCCTTAGTAAGGTAGGACTACATTTCATTTAAGCCATTGAAAATTTAGCAACCAAATTAAGATGTGCTAGAAGTGGGGAATGCACATTAGAGTTCAAAAAAGTGCAAAAATGTAAAATATCTCATTAATCATTTTTATATTAATTACACTATGTAATAATCTGAATAATGGTGGCCCAACGATATCAGCTACTAAACCCTGCAACTTGTACATTATTTGGGAAAAGGGTCTTTACAGACATGCTTAAAGATTTTGAGATGAGAAGATTATCTGGGATTATCCAGGTGGGCCTTAAATTTAATCACATGCTTATAAGTGAAAGGTATAGGGATATTTGGACATACACAAAAGAGGAGACAAACTGACCATGGAGTCAAAGACTGGAGTGATGCAGCCACCAGCCAAAGAATGCCAGCAGCCACCAGAAACTGGACAAAGCAAAGGAAAGATTCTTCCTTAGAGCCTTTGGAGAAAGTATGACCTTGTTGAAACTTTGATTTTGGTCCAATGAAACTGATTTCAGACTCTGACCTCCAGAACTGTGAGAGAATACATTTTAATTGTTTGAATCCTCCAAGTTTGTGATAATTTGTTATAGCAGCCCCTGGAAACTAATATACTTATTGAAATTATGATATTTTCATCATGTTGAGTTAACCATTATATTATATGAAAATTAATTTCACCTGTTTCTTTTTCTTAATGTGGCTTCTTGAAATTTTAAATTAACTTTGTAGCTCTCATTAAATTTCTGTTGGACAGTGCTATCTCAGGCCATGTCATCCTACAGAACATAGGAATCAGAAACCTGTCACCTCTTCATTGGTTGAAGATCCCTGAACATCCTAAAGAGAAAAAGAGAAAGTGTATCTGTGCAGGAAATGACTCCCAACAGCTTCAGTGCTATGTGCTCAGATTCTTTCACTACCAACCTAATATTTTGTCTCCTACATTTGTGAAATAAAGATATAGGCCAGCATGCATTCAAAATTAAGACTTCTCTGTAATTTATCTGTTTCTCCATTATTTTAAAAAAAGCTCTTCATGTAAATATAAGCATCCTAAAGGAGATTTCTTTCTTTTTTTCCACCCCTCCGCCCAAATCTTCTTTTCAGAACAGAGCTCAGAGGGTGTACATAGTAAATTGTTTCTTCTTTGATTTGTCTAACTGACACTATTTAATAAAAGGCAAGAAAGCTAGGAACATGGGCATCCACACTGCTTTTGAAGGCAGAAAAAACAAACATACACACAAAACAGGACTCAACCCAAAAGACCTTAACAATTTATACATGTACACATACTCCATATGCAGAGATCATTTCATAAGCACTTAAAATGTATTTTTAGCATTTGCCAGAACTTTTTTTCTTCAGAGTGAAACCACAAATACAAACTTGTTTTCTTGCTACACTTATGAACCCCCCATATAATGCTGAGATGGGGGACCTGAGCAGGGTTGAGGAGATACAATTCATGGCTCATAGTTTCACGTTTCCCGGACTTATGCTTATGTAAGTCAGCCAACAGCATGACAGTAATTACAGGCAGCATATTGTAATGTGGTAATTTGGTACCAATAATCTCCACTGTTACTTTATAAATGTGATATTACAGAAAATATACAGATAGCCAAATTTTGATTTGCTTGGTTTTATACATTATAAGCCTGTTATAGACAGACAGGGGCTCATCTCTACTTGCTCTGCTGAGCTCTTCCTAGAAGGCAGGTTGTATGTATTAGCTGAGATGTTTGCCATCTTCCTGGTTGATGCCCTCATTCTTTGGAAGAGGAAATGGAGGACTAGAGAAAGGCAGTACTTTTTCTGCTTCCTGGAAGGGCCACTAGTTTAGGGAAAATTGTTCTTTCTGTTTCTAAAAAGGATTGCAAATCTTTTCTGAAGCACCACCCATCAGAGCTGAACTCACCTTCCTGCTGTGGCTTCTCCTATGTGTCTGCTGTCTCCAGCAATAGCAGTGTCATTCTCATGACATACGACTATGTCCCCTTCACATCATTCCTTTCTCATCCCTCACTTCAAATTCTAACTCTAATCTGCTCACTGAACCTATATAATGCTTTTTTAAAAATGTCCTCTCCTTTCCATTCCCTGAGCTGCTCACCTAGTGGTCCCAACTGCTTTTCAATTTGATATTACAAAGGGTTTCTTACAGAGCATTCAACCTCAAATCTTTTCCAAGATTTGAAAATCCCCCTCTCCAATCATAACTTACCTTTCACGGTGTTGCCATATCAGTTTTCTTAAAGTCAATCCCTATTCATATTCCTCCACTCAGTAGCTCTCTACTCCATTAGGAATAAAATTCACACATATTAATTTGGTATCCAAAGCCCTCTACAATCTGACCTCAATCCACTTTTCAACCCTTCTGACTGACAAGTCACTTTCATGTACGAGACATTCCAAATGACTTCTTGTCCTTTTCCAAGTGTTTCCTTCTCTCTCGTGCTTCCATAAATTTGTTTATGGTATATTTTTCTCTTTGTCATTTCCTTCCCTTCCATTATCCCTGCCTTACCAACAGTTTTTGCCCATCTTTCAATGCCTAGTATAAATTGCCTTTCTCCATGGAGCCATCTATGATCCTTTTTATTGAAAACTTCTATTGAAACTAACCTCTCTTACATCTATGTTTCCTTAACTTTCTTAAGGAACTCACCACATTCTACCTTATGTTGCCGTATTGGCACATTGCATCTCCCTACCAGAGTGGGAAATTCATACCATGAGTGCCTATCAGTTGCCAGGCAGCATGAAATGGAATGAGCCCATGCCATGCTGGGTTTATGAATAAGAGCAGTGAACACAGTTACAATTGGACTGAAACTTCTTGGGGTGAAAGTGGAATGGGAGAGAGAGGACAGCAAAATGTAGTTTCCTGAGTTGGAGTCAGGGCAGAGCAATGGGGTTAGCAGCAGTGGTCTTAGGCAAAGTGCTTGACCACATAGACTCATTAAGGCTCTTTTGCTCTCTTCCTGCTGGGAAACCCTTACAAGAGGGATTTGCTTTGAGGGAAGGGGTTCTGTGCACATGATTATTCTTTCCCTCTAAACCCCAGGGGTAGGATGCTGGTAATTACTTTTAGATCTGTTCAGTGTAATTTCACAATAATCCTCAGCCACCTATAAATACTCTGTCATTACATGGCATTTTCCTGGTGAACTCTACTAGGTTTCCTTGTCGGATAATTATAGCTGTGCCACAGGGCAAAGATTAGTGGCACTAAGAACTTCTAGTATTACACTCACATCTCAGCTGCAGGACACTTTCCATTTGTAGAAGCATAAGCTGCAAAGAAGCTGCATACTTTGGAATGTAAAGAGGCAGCAGTTTTTGAATTTTGGGGTGAAGAAGGAGCTTCTCCTCCCCACCATCATGGGATGGGGAGGATACTAGAAGCTTTGACTATCTTTTTCCACAAATCTAGAGGGAAAGAGGTAAAGTTAGCATATATCTACCCTGGTTTCTCTAAAGAATAAAGTGGAGAGCACCAGCAAAATACACCAAAGCAAAAACTCATCGTGGCATGAAAACAATAATTGAAGAACCAAGTTAGTGGTTTGCATACTTGCTTTTCTCACTATATTATGTAAACCCTTGAAGAACATTTAAAATTTTTCTCACCTTTATATCCCCCTCATCCTCAAGTGATGAGAATGATAAGACATTTTCATATGATACCTGATAAATAATTCATTAAAAAAATAAATATTAAAAAAAATAAATAAATAAATAAATAAATAGAAGACAGACAAAGGGGAGAAAAGTTGGAAATAAAGTAGAATGCGGGAGGGCAGAGAGAAAAAGAATGAAAGGAAGAAAGAAAAGAATGGAAAGAAGAACAGAGGGAAGCCACCAGGGAGGGAAGAAAGAGGAAGAAAAGGAAGGAGCGAGGAGGAAACAAGGGCTTGGGGGGAAAGAATCCCATGATTACTTTGCTTCCATGGCTTTGCCTTATTTTAAAAAGTGCAATCTGGCAAACTAAAGTACATAGTACATACTGGAGGAGAGAATAAGATCAGAAGAACAAATTAAAACCAAGTTAAAAAAATATGAGTGTGATATAAAGCTGGTATGGGCCAGACTAAGAAAATAAGATTGAATAGGAACATACACAAGAGAATACAAGGATAATTTGGAGAGAGCAGAATTAGATTGCAAGCTTGGTAGACTTCAAGACTAGGGAAATCAAAGGGAAGCTGCTTTTTATTTGAGGTAGAAATTAATAAAAATGACTTTAATTGTAGGTACTCTAATTCAATGATGGCAATGCGAGTCCAAATAGAAATGTCTAGAGAGATATGAAGACAAGAGAAGTCTTGGGGAATAAGACATTGGACTAGAGAAACAGTTTTACTGGTCATCTACATGAGGTGATATCCAGGACAGTTGAAGTCAATGAGTTTCCCAAAGGTAAAGCATGTGAAAGAGAGAAGAAAATACAAGGATAAATTGGACTTTGGGAATTAACCATATTAGGGCAGAGACTCAGTTTTATTCATCATTGTAGCCCTAGAACCTAGAAAAATGTCTGGTATATGGAAGACAATTAATATATTTAATGAATGAAGAAATGATGCAATGGAGGAGGAAGAACCAACTACAGGAACATAAAAGAGTTCCTGAAAAAATAGGGACTCCAACTTTATTTAAGACTCTCCCAATAAGATAATTAGATTTTCAGATTCCTGGGCTGCATCCTAGAGATCCTGATTCATCAAGTCTGAAGTGAGGTCCAGACATCTGAAACAAGCATTTCAACGGATTCTGCTACAGTAGCTCCACAGACTTTCCTTAGAGAAGCACTGAGCTAGAGCAAGAAAGCCAAGTGAGCTTCATTTCACCACCTCCACCAATTAATTTTTAGGGTCTGTCTGGAGTACTGTGCTGAGAAAGATTACATGAGAATGAATCCCATGACTGCACAACAGTTACTGGAAAGTATGCATAATGAATATCAGGCATGGACTTTCTGTACCTTTGATAGTATTTGAGCCCTTTATCTAGTCCTTGCAGACTGTGGGTAAACTGTGGAGCTCCTAAGATTCCTGATCCCTGGGATCTGTACTGAATTTCTAGGACCATCAGCTCTTTGTCCAAGGATGACCATGGTAGACCTGGTACATGTTATGGTCCCATTGATTGGTCAGATAGTTCCGTATTCATTAGTCAATCAGCCAACCAACATAAGCTGCCAGGGAAATGAGAGGTTAATGAAATGATGTGGAGATGAAATATAAACACGTGTTTTATACACACACACTCACACACACACATATGTATGTATATATATTCTGGAATTTGTAGAAGATGACTTCACCTCTGTACTTGATCCATCATTTTTTAAAAATACCAAATTATTGTTTTAACCTTATTTCCTATTAATGTAAAATTTAATCTGTTAAAAAATTAGACTAGGGGAAAGGGTTCAAGATGGTGTCACTGGGCAATCCTAAACTCACATCGTCCCATGGACAAAACAAATATACAACTACATATGGAATAATTCAATCTGAAAGGGACCTGAAAACTGGATGAACATAGTCTCCACAACAAAGGGTAAAAGGACAGCACCTAAGTGAATAGGAGAGGCAGAGATATGGTCTCACCAAGGAAAAACCCACACTCCAGCCACAGCAATCTAAAGATGGGAGGTATCATAAAGGTGCAGTTATTTTCCTTGGGGGGTGAGGTATTTGAGCGCCACATCAGGCAATCTGACCCTTGGTTGCTCACAGGAGAGATGAGCCACCAAAACACCTGGTTTTGTAAAGCAATGGGGAATATGCCCAGGAAAACCATAAAACTGCAGGGAAAAAAAAAAGAAAAAAAACTTGCTCTTAAAGGGCTCATGCACAGACTCACTTGAACTGAAAACCATTGCAAAAATACCAGATTGAAAAACACATGGATCAAAGGTGAAGGAGACCCACTTACTATTATTGAAATGTCTGCTGGAAAGGCAGGAACCAACTGGATTTCTTCTTCAAAATTGAGTCTCTGGTAGAAGCCATTTTTGCAATCTCAGACTACCTTGCTGATACTGGTGCTGGCAGATGCCATTTTTGAATTCTCCCTCTAGTCTGTTAGCACCAGGGGTCATGCCCCATTGAGACCCCCACCCATCCCTGTGCAAAGGCAGGGCCTCACAGTCAGCAAAGTGGATAACCCTGCCCACCAGCATGCCTCAGCAACTGCTGGTGGACCCACAGCCACCCCAGGGACCAACCCACCCACCAGTGCCCCACAGTATCCATTCTGGGTGCCAGCCCCACCCACCAATGCTCTGCAGAAGCCAGGAACCCACCACAACAAGAGGGTCCATGCATCTCATTTAGGGGACACCCCTCAAGTGCTTAGCTCTAGTGGTCAGGAATTGTGCTTCTGAGCCCCAGGACATCTCCTACATAAGGCCACTACTTTAAGACTGGAAGAAGTAGCTGATGTACCTAATACAAAGAAACAAGCAGAGAATTAGGCATAATGAAGAGACAAAGGAATATGCTACATTCAAAAGAACAAGACAAAACCTTACAATAAGAACCTTAAAAACCTGATAAGGAGTTCAAAGTTATAAATACATTAGAGGGGTTCAATAGCAGACTGGATGACATAGAAGAACAAATCAGCAAGCTGGAAGACAAAGCAATGGAACTCACCCATACAGAAAGGAAAAATTTAAAAACAGAATTTTAAAAACTGAAGATACCTTAAGTGATCTCTGAGACACCAAGCAGAATAACATTCACACCATAAGGGTCCTAGAAAATGAAGTGAGAGTGAAAGAACCAGAAAAATTATGTGAAGAAATAGTGGCTGGGCTTCCCTGATGGCACAGTGGTTAAGAATCCACCTGCCAATGCAGGGGACACGGGTTCGAGCCCTGGTCCAGGAAGATCCCACATGCCGCAGAGCAACTAAGCCCATGTGCCACAACTACTGAGCCTGCGCTCTAGAGCTCACAAGACGCAACTTCTGAGTCCGTGTGCCACAACTACTGAAGCCTGTGCACCTAGAGCCCGTGTTCTGAAATAAGAGAAGCCACCAAAATGGGAAGCCCACACACCGCAACGAAGAGTAGCCCCCGCTCGCTGCAACTAGAGAAAGCCGCGCACAGCAACAAAGACCCAATGCAGCCAAAAATAAATAATAAATAAATAAATAAATTTACAAAAAAAAAAAAAAAAAAGAAGAAGAAGAAATAGTGACTGAAAGCTTCCCTAATCTGGGAAAGGAAACAGATATCCAGGTTCAAGAAACCCAGAAAGTTCCAAATAAGGTGAACCCAAAGAGACACACCAAGACATAATTAAAATGGTAAAAGTTAAGGATAAGGAGAGAATCCCTAATGCAGTAAGACAAAAACAACTTGTGATGTACAAAGAAAACTCCATAAGGCTATCAGCATATTTTTCAGCAGAAACGTTATAGGCCAGACAAAGACAACACAAAAAAAAAAAAAAGAAAATTACAGGCCAATATCACTAATGAAAATACAAGCAAAAATCCTCAACAAAATATTAACAAATCAAATCCAACAATACATTGAAAGGATCTTGATCAGTAGGATTTATTGCAGGTGTGAAAGAATGGTTCAACATCCACAAATCAATCACACTAACAAAATGAGAGAGAAAAATCATATGATCATGTCAACAGGTACATAAAAATCATTTGACAAAATTCAACATCCATTTATGATAAAAAAAAAAAGCTAAACAAAGTGGGTATAGAGGGAACATAATGGCAACATAATAAAGACTGTATGTGATAAGCCCACAACTAACATCACACTCATCAATGAAAAGATGAAAGCTTTTGCTCTAAGATTATGAATGAGACAAGGATGCCCACTCTTGCCACTTTTATTCACCATAGTATTAGAAGTACTAGCCACAGCAACTAGGCAAAGAAAAGAAATAAAAGGAAGGAAGAAATAAAACTGTCACTGTTTGCAGATGATATGATACTATCTGTAGGAAACTCCAAAGACTCCACCAAAACAACTGTTAGAACTAATAAATGAATTCAGTAAAGCCACAGGATACAAAATCAATATACAGAAATTTGTGGCATTTCTATGCAGTAATAATGAAGTATCAAAAAGAGAAATTAAGAAAACTATTCCATTTACAATTGCATCAATAAGGATAAAATACCTAGGAATAAATTTAACCAAGTAAGTGAAAGACCTGTACACTGAAAACTATAAGACACTGATGAAAGAAATTGAAGAAGGCACAATAAATGGAAAGATATACTGTACTCATAGATTGGAAGAATTAATATTGTTAAAATGTCCATACTACCCAAAGCAATGTACAGATTAAATACAAACTTATCAAAATTCCAATGGCATTTTCACAGACCTAGAACAAATAATTTTAAATTTTGTATGGAAAACCAAAATATCCTGAAAAGCCAAAACAATCTTGAGATAGAAGAACAAAGCTGGAGGTATCACACATCCTGATTTCAATCTCTACTACAAAGCTATATCCATCAAAACATTATGGTACTGGCACAAAAACAGAGACATAGATCATTGGAACAGAACTGAGAGCCCAGAAATAAACCCACACATATATAGTCAATTAATCTGCAATGAAGGAGTCAATAACATACAACAGAGGTCTCTTCAATTAATAGTGTTGGGGAAACTTGACAGCCACACGCAAAAGAATGAAACTAGACCACTATCTTACACCATACACAAAAATTAACTCAAAATATTAAAGACTTGAATGTAAGACCTAAAACCATAAAATTCCTAGAACATATAGGCGGTAACCTCATTGACATCAGCCTTAGCTGTTTTGTGGAATTGATGCCAAAGGCAAGGAAAATAAAAGAAAAAATAAACAAATGGGACTACATCAAACTAAAAAGCTTCAGTAGGGATCATCATTAAAAAGAAAAAGGCATCCTACTGAATGGGAGAGGATATCTGTAAACCATATATCCAATAAGAGACTAATATCCAAAATATATAAAGAACTCATACAACTCAACAACAACAAAAACAAAACACAACCGTATTAAAAAAAAAAGGACAGAGGGTCTGAACAGCCATTTTTTCCAAGGAAGACATACAGATGGCCAATGGGCACATGAAAAGATGTTTAACATCACTAATTATCTGGAAAATGCAAATGAAAGCCACAATAAGATATCACCTCTCATCTGTTAGAATTGCAATTATCAAAAAGACAAGAAATAACTAGAGTTGGAAAAGATGTGGAGAAAAGGGAGCCCTTATACTCTGTCGATGGGACTGTAAATTGTGGCAGCCACTATGGAAAACAATTTTTTGAGATTCCTCAAAAAATTAAGAATAGAACTACCATTTGACCCAGCTATTCCACTTCTGGATATTGATCTGCAGAAAACAAAAACACTAACTCAAAAAGATATATGCACCCCCACGTTCATGGCAGCATTATTTACAATAGCCAAGATATGGAAACAGTGTAAGTATCAATTTATGGAGAAATGAATAAAGGAGATGCTGTGTATACACACACACACACACACACACACACACACACACACACACACACACACACACACAGGAATATTACTCAGCCATGAAAAAAGAATGAAATTCTGCCATTTGCAACAACATGGATGGATCTTGAGGGATTATACTAAGCGAAATAAGTCAGATGGAGAAAGACAAATACCATATGATTTCACTCATGTGGAATCTAAAAAACAAAACAAAACAGACAAAGGAAATGAACAAACAAACAACCAAACAAAACCAAACTCGTAGATGCAGAGAATTGATTAGTGGTTGCCAGAGGGGTAGAGGGTTGGAGTGAAATGGGTGAAAGGGGTCAATGGTGTGGTGATGGATGGTAAGTAGATTTGTAGTGGTGATGATTTTATAGTGTATACAGATGTCAAATTATAATGCAGTACACCTGAAACTTATAGAATAAAAAATTAAACTAGATAACCACTATCTGTAAGCTCAGCAACACCTAAGGGACCATTTGGTTCAATTCCTTCAGTTTTGAGATAAAGAAAAGGACACCTATGATGGCAAAGTGGCAGATAGTTAGTGGCTGGTTCTAGGTTAGAACTCACAACTCCCAATTTCTATGCCATCATTATGTTTTGTATTTTTAACTGAAGGATATTGACAACTATGAATTAAATTGCAAATTTTAAAAATGCTACTGCCTTGTCATGTAATGTCTGTGAGGATATATTATAATTCTTATCTCTAGGAAGAGGAAATAAGGTAAATTTCATTTTGCTCCCTTATGTATTATATTCATATTTTTATATATAAAGCTATTCTAGAATGTTATTAAGTTCCGAAACTGGTGATGGATACGTGCAGGTTTATTCCACAATTGTTTGTAATTTATAGATGTTATTGATGATTCTAGAATAACACAATGTTAGAATTGGAAGAGACTTCAGAATTGTTCTAAGTACTTCATTTTATAGGTGAGATAATTAATATACAGACAGTTACCTCATTGGAACCTATAAATAACATAAAACAAAAATACAGGTATTCCACATCATAAATTAAGTGAGGGTGTGCTTGAAAATTTATGTGGTATAAATGAAGCAAGGACTATATCCTTTTAGGAAGAAAACTAATATTTATTGAGCAACTTCTATATGGCAGACATGTACACATTCTTAATCTCATTTCATCATCACAATAATTGATGTTTTAAAAGTTATGATTCAGGAAACAGATCCTCAAACAGTTTAAAATAGAACATAGGTCAGACTGCAAAACAGGTCTTTGAATTCTAATTCTACAAGTCTTTCTTTCTTTTGACCACAGTCCTTTTGAGGTGAGCTGGAGTTAGCATTCCCTGCCACAGAGATTAGTAAAGGCCCTTCTTACTCTTTGTAGCATTAATCAGTAACTGTTAAAGTGCAGTTGTCTGACCACCACTGTAGTACCTTTCCAATATCTGTTTCCACCAGGCTTGTCCAGTTAGAAGTAAGGTTGCTTTTTGATATACATGGGGACCACTTTGAGATTTTAAAGTCGAGATAAGACCAAGATGTGCCCTCTGGGGATAATCATGTTATAACAATTTGTCGCTTTACGTTTCTAACCCATTTTACATTATTCAATAGTGTTCACAAAAGGGATTAATATTATTGCATGACAAGGTAGATGAGGAAACAATGGGAACACCAACCGTTCTGGTTTGCCTGGGACTGAGGAGTTTCCTGTGACATGTGACTTTCAGTGCTAAAACCAGGACAGTCCCTGGCCAGCTGGGATGAGTCTGTCACCCTAAGAAACAGAGACACAGGAATGTTAAATTTCTCATCCATGGTCACACAGTAAGTTAGTGATGGGATTGGACTAGAATCCAGAGCTCCTAGCAACTAGTTCTGGGCCTTTCCAACTAAACCACAGTGATTATTAAATTTTGAAGCACAGACTTTGACCCTTCCTATAATTTCATATGCTTAAGGCAAATGGATGGTGTATTGGCAATAAAAAAATAGCAATATGTTATCCTATTTTGTTCCATTTGCTGCATTCTGACTTATTCATTTTAATCAAGGCTCTCTCACCCTCAGCCGTGACGGGTGGCCACCTCATGCCGAATGGAGGTTCCTGGCCCGGCTTTACCATCCCCTCTCTAGCTGTCACACTGGGAAACAACTCAGGCCCATGCAAGTTCACACACAAAAGATTCTGCAATGGTAACATTTATCTTGTGCATATTCCATTTATCTTTAGCAAAAAGCTTCAGACCCAAACTATCTTAAGTGATCTCAAAACGACAGTGATAAGTACCTTCCCCCGTCATTATTGCTCATTTTATCACAGTGGTGATAGCAATAATGGTGGTTGTAACCCCCATCAAGTCCACTTAACATGGCTCATTTTCAAAAGCCACTCAATGCCTTGTGACAGTCTGACCAGGCGGTTTGAAAAGATCACTTAACCCCGATGATCTGAGGAAGACTCTGAGTGGGGAAAGAAGGCCCTACAGTCAGAGGCGAGACGGTGAAAGGAGGGACGGGATAAAAAAGACCATTGATTTTATGACAAGGGGCAGAGCCACTGTCAAAACTGAGCGGCACAAATTGAAGGAATGTTTCAATTAGCTGTTTGCAAGCAAAATTCCTCAGAAGTTGGGATGCACTAGTTTCTAGTTATTGTTGATTATGTTCATTCTTTCAGTTTCAATATGTGTGTGCTTATTCTTAATACTAAAAGAGAAATCTAAAATTAGGATCTCTATTAGCAACGAAAATCATTAAAGAAGACCCATAATAATTTCAATAAGAAGGTGTTTTATGATGTGACAGTGAGCAGGCTGAAAAGGGGACAGTGGAGCCCATGTGAGCCACCTGTCACACATCCCAACGTGAGGTTGCCTAACTCTGCTGCATGTTCTGCAATCCCACAACCGGTCTCTGCAATTTATGTAGCAGGTGTTGAAACTGTTACCAAAGTACACCAGTTTCTGGAGGTGATGGATGTGGATGAGGGCCATGGATGAGTAGATAACAACTGGAAGGAAAAAAATCGATAACACTCCCTTTTCTGCAACTCGTGCTAGCTCAAAGGATGACTCGGAGCTGGTGTTGCCTGAGAACTCTCAGACTGAAAACATGGAGGTATTCACAGTGATAACCCAGTTATTAAGGCAGCAGACTCAAGAGCCAAAGTACCTGGTTCAAAGCCCCCTTCTGCCATGTGCTGGCAGTATGACTTTAGGTTAAGATTTTATCTCTCAAGTTTGTTTCTTTGTCAGCAAAATAGGAATAATAGACCCTATTGTGTAACCCTCTTGTGAAATTAAAATATGTAAAATAATTCATGCAGCATGTTCAATACAGTCCCTGTAGTATACAGTATGTCCTATAGAAAGGTGATTATGACTATAATTAATCCATATGACATACATATTTTTAAGCTTGATTTTCTAAGCATAAGTTCTTAATGAATTAATTATCCTCTCATCCATCTCAAGATGTAAGTCTTGCCATAAAATAACTGAAGGCACAAGCGTTAAAAAAAAAGAGCCCTTGATTCTGCATTTATGTTCAGGCTCCATTACCTATGGGCTTTATGATCTTGATAAAGCATGATCATTATGTTTAACATCAAGGACAATATTACATGATGCTTAGAAGTTCAAGATTTGGAAACTTATATTAATCTGGTCTTGAATATTCATTCCACCACTTTCTAATGATAGGGTATCATATATATTCACAGGAGCAGATAGTGCTACCCATCCTTCGGACTTCAGATTAAATATCATTTCCTCCAGTAATCTTCCTCACTCCTTTTTTCACATTCCCAGTGCCCCTTGTACTTATCCCTTGTGACAGTTATCAGAAGTATATACTATGAAATTTACTATGTAATTATGGCCCAACTTTCCTAATAAACCACAAGCTCCAATAAAGCAAGAAACTTGTTTATTTTTGTTCATGCCGGTATCTTCTTGGCTGGCACATGGTAGGTGACAATTATTGAATGAATAAAGAACTTTGAGTAAAAGAGTGTGATGATATGAATTATATTTCAAGAGGATCACACTGGCTGCTGTTTTTAAAAGAAATTGTACGTGGATGAGATTGGGAACAGGAAAACTAGCTAAGAAACTACTGCAATAATTTAAGTTAGAGATGTTGGTGGCTTGGACCGAAAGGGTAGTGATGGAGGTAGTGGGAAGTGATGGACTCTAGACACATTTGCTAATGAATTTGATGTTGGGTGTAAAAGAAAGAAAAGAGCCAAAGACGATTCCAGGGTTTGGGTCTTGGGCAACTGGGTGGATGGAGTGTCATTATTTTAGACAGGGAAAACTATAGAGGGGCAGATTTATTTTAGTAGTTCAGGAGTTCATTTTTGGAACATGTTAAGTTATAATGCTTATTAGACACCCAAATGAATATATCAAGCTAGCCACTGTGTGCCCAAGTGTGTGGTGTAGAGGAGAGAGGTCTGAGCGGGAGATACAAAGTTTATAATTAGTGTCATGAGACTGGACGAGATCACCAACAAAAGAAAAGAGAGCCTAAGAATAAGTTCTGGAGCAATCAAATATTAGAAGTCAGGAGATGATGAGGAACTAGCAAGGATAATGAGAAGGAACAGTCAATGAGGGGAGAGGAGTAGATGCTGGAAACCTTCAAAGAAGCCAGGGTGATAAACCACATAAAATAATAAGGGGACTAAGGATTTCCCATTTGATTTGAAAACATGAGGATCATTGGAAACCTTGACAAGGACCATTTCAGAGTGAAATGGTGGAGGCAATTGCCTGATATAAGTGGATTTAAAAGAGAATGAAATTGAATCCAAAACTGCAATGAGGTACCATTTCACACTCACTGGAATAGCTAAAATCAAAGAGACTGCTCACACTAAACATTGGTGAGGATGTGGAGCAAATGGAACTCTCATATAATCCTAGTTGTAATGTGAAGTATTAGAACTACATTTGTTTGACAGTTTCTTTAAATGGAAATATATGCTTACCATAATACCCAACACATCCACCCAAGACATATGTCCAAAATAAATGGAAACACATATCCATTCAAAGACTTATACACAAATACTCAGAGCAGCCTCTTTATAATAGCCAAAACCTGGAAGAAACTAAAACATCCATCAACAAGAGAATGGATATTCAGATTGTGGTGCAGTCATATAATGTTAATACTCAGCAACACAAAAGAATGAACTGATATTGATACACCCAGCAAGATGGACAAATCTCAAAAATATTATGTTGAGCAAAAGAAATCAGATTCAAAAACATAATTACTTCATGATTCCATCAGGACATGAAGTCTAAAAAAAACTATATGAAAATAGAAATTCATGTGGGAAGAAAGTTAATTGATTAGAAAAGGGCAAGAGGAAATTTTCTGGGTTGATGGATATGCTCTATATCTTGTTTTGGGTGCTAGATCTATGTGTGTAAGCACTTGTCACAACTCACTGAACTGTACACTTGAGAGCTGTGCATTTTATGGAATGTTAATTAAATCTCAATTTTAAAAAAAGAGAGAATCAGAGAAGACTTGGAGTCATTGAATTATAGACAACTCTTTAAATGGAAAGAGGATCAGGAAAGAAGATCAAAGGAATTAGGTGAAAGCTGGAGAGGCATCAGAGTTAAGGAAGATTTTTCCTCCTGTTATTTAAAATGAGACGTGTACTATATTTGTATGCTGATATAAATGATCCAGTAGACAGACAAATAAATGATGATGCACAAGATTATAACACTTATCTTTCAGAGTTGTTCTTAGGATAAAATTAGATAGTTAGTGAGAAGAACTTAACACAGTACCTGGAATGTAGTAGAAGCTCAGTATACCATAGCGGATTCTGTTATTGTTGCCAAGCACTGCTTATGGACTTGCTGCTTCCACTCTAAGTGCAGCGCACATGGTGACTTATTTTTCTTATGACTTTTGCTTTATGCTTTCTTTGATAGCACCTCACTATTAGGCTGACACCCCCACTACTCCACCAACACCATCCACATTAAGGTCACCTGCCACTCTGTCAGTAAGTCTGAAATTTGCAATGTCCTCTTCCCCTTTCAATTTGCTGTCTATAATCTGCAATGTGCTTCAAAATGCAGATTACCAAACTGTTATAACTGAATCTATCAAAGGAGGGTGAATAGGCTAAGAGAGAACTCATTTATGCCATTTTAACTGATCCTTCCTCCTAACTCACTTGGCCAGGTCAGTCTCTATTCATTCTTTAAGTGTCCAAAAACTAGCTCTCTAAAACTATTTACAATAGCCAAGACATGGAAGCAACCTAAATATCCATCGACAGATGAATGTATAAAGAAGATGTGACATATCTATACAATGGAATATTACTCAGCCATAAAAAGGAATGAAATAATGCCATTTGCAGTAATATGGATGGACCTAGAGATCATCATACTTAGTGAAGTAAGCCAGACAGAGAAAGACGAATATCACAATATCACTTATATGTGGAATCTAAAAAAAAATGATACAAATGAACTTATATACCAAACAGAAATAGACCCACAGACATAGAAAAAAATTTATGGCTATGAAAGTGGAAGGAAGAAGGGATAAATTAGGAGGTTGGGATTAACATATACACACTACTATATATAAAATAGATAACCAACAAGGACCTACTATATAGCACAGGGAATTATACTCAATAATTTGTAATAACATATAGTGAAAAAGAATCTGAAAATGTATATATATATATATATATATATATATATATATATATGTATAACTGAATCACTTTGCTGTATACCTAAAACTAACACAACATTGTAAATCAACTATATTTCAATTTTTAAAAAGTGGTAGGGATGGATATTGATCCATATAATTGTAACATTCCAGAGGAGAATCTGGACAGATATGGCTAGATCCAAGAGTTAAAAAGGTGTCTTAGGAATCTGTGTCCCCCTGTCCCTACTTCTCTGCATTACCCCCAATCTCTGGACTCTGATTTCCTCTGTGTTGCTTCATTCCCAGGTGTTTTCTTTCAAAATGTTGACAAAGATGATCAGATAGTTGTTAAGAGCCAAAAAAACTATTGAAAAGAACATTCCCTTTTCTCAATTCTAGTATAGTTCCCAAGGGGATTTATTTTCCTGACTTGAACCAAATGTTCATCAAGTGTCCCTTGGGGGATAGAGTACTCTGAATGAATATATGCCTTGGACATAGGAGCAAGGAGGTGGTGTAAGCCACGGCTATGAATCATTGACTAGGAACAGGAAATTCATTCTGGGCAGGTTTAGACATAGGGTCTCCATGTTGTCTCTCCAATACACTCCAAGATACCTTAAATGAGCCCTATCTTAACACTTAAAAGTAACTGCTATTACTACTATGCGTTAAGGACTATGCTGAAAATGTTACAAACAGCATTTCAGTTAATTGTCACAAAAGCCCTATGAGGTACTATTTAGTTCTATTTTACAGATGAGGAAACTAAAGCTCAGAAACGTTGTTAGGCACTCAAGATCAGGCAACTAGAAAGAGGTGGACCTACAGACGTAATTCTGGACCTTTTATGATTCTGGAGACCCTCTTACTGTGCGTTCCTTATGACTTTTGATAGGTGGTCTCTCCTCTGGGATTTTCCATGGAAACATAACCATTTGGTGTTTCTTCCAGCTGTTTACAGTGTATGCATTCCAGCGTACTTATTTCCTTGAACATTTGACTCCCATCTCCGCAATCTGCAATGCTAATTGCAGCATTTCAACTTTGTTCAGTGTGAGCCATGACTTTTTCAGTGCTTCTAGGAGACATATCAACACCAAGTTTACACAATTTCTTTAGATCTTTGCCAGGATACTAAATCCTGTGTGTCAAGAAAGAGCTCCCAGATCAATAAATTATTTTCCATAGCATTTCATGTTCTGGGACTCTGGATCTAACACTCTGAACATCCAGTCCTAGGCGTACTGTGAGCATCTGTCAGCTCAGTTATGTAATTTGAGGCAAAGTCCATTCCCTCTCCGTATTAGGCCCAACACAGATCCAGATGGGCTGCAAGGCCTTCCTTAAAGGGGGTTCTATCCAGGCAGTGCGTCTTGATATCCATCTTATGTCACAGATCACTTAGTCTGCTGAAACATATTATTACAAACTTGGATACATTTTATGTAACTATTAATTTGGTGAATATAGTTTTTTCTTTCTCAACTAGAAAAGACGATTTTAAACAGTTTGCATTCACAAAGAATGGACAGTGTTATACATTTAGAGTTCTGTTCTTAAGCTATGTTAACTCTCCTTCCTTCTGTCATAATATAGTTCAAAAACACCTGGAGCATTTAGACATCCCACAAAAAGTCACGTTGATCTGCATTCATGACATTATGTTGATTGGCCCAGATAAGCAAGAGCTGGCCAGAACACTGGAGGCCTTAGGAAAGCACACATACATACCCTTCCATAGAATGATGCAGAGGCCAAATACATCTGTAAAATCTGTAGTGGTCCAGTGATTAGAGCTGTGCCAGGACATCCTCTTCAAAGTAAAGACAGATTATTGCATCTTGCACTTATTACCACAAAGAATGAAGCATAATTCTCTCATGTCCTGGGAGCTGCATATTCCACACCTAGGAATATGGCTTTGCCCCTTATACAGAGAGAGGCAAAAGGCTATCAGCTTTGAGTAAGGCCTGAAGTAGGAGACAGCTCTTTCGAAGATCCAAACTGTGGTACCAACGGTCTTACCAATTGGACTATGCTCTTCTGGTGTCAGAAATATCAGTGATGGGAAAAGATGCTACATGGAGTTTGTGGGAGAATCACATTGCAGCACCCTGGGATTCTGAAGCAGGACATTGCCATCTGCTGAAGAGAATTATGCACCTTTTAAAAAACAACTCCCGTCATGCTTCTCAGCCCTGGTAGAACAGAAGCCTGCCCACGAGACATGAGCGACCATGCATTTGGAACTTCTCATCATGAGCTGGGTCCTATCAGACCCACCAAGTTTTGAGATCAGTGGATCTGGCAGTAATCCACCGTAGGATGGAGTGTTGGCTCTAAGACTTAGATCAAGTGGGACCAGAGGGCATAAATAAGCTGCATAAGCATATAGCCGATAGTCCCCTTAGTATCCACCACTGTTGTACCAGTACCCCTTCCTCAGCTTGCATCTAGAGCTCTGTGGGGATTCCTAAAGAAGGAAAAAAAGTCCAAACTTGGGACAGTGCCCCTGTTCATACACTTTGTGCTGAAACAGAGGTGGGACCACATTAGACTTCACAGGCAGTGGTGAATAACTGACCAGATGGAAAGGAGCCTAGAAGGAAACAGATTGAAATAATGGGGATAAAGAAATCTTGGATACAGACATACGAAAGAAGATATTGGAGTGGGTATAAAGTGTGAATGTCCTTCAAACACGTGTTAACACCCACTAAAGAGCATTCACCACAGAAGCGCTAAATAAGCAAGTATATCAGATGACTTTACATAGTGGACACATGAAAAAAGTGGCCATGGTGACAGAGATGGAGGCTATGCATGGGATCAACTATATGAATTCCTAACGACAAAGGCTGTTCTAGCTACTGCTGCCGCTGGAGGTTCAAAATGACAGCAATAGAGACCAGTACTCAACCCCCAGCATGGTTCTATTTCTCTAAGATACCATCTGGCCACTTGATGACAAGTAGACGACACTGGGTCCCATATATCCTGAAAAGGCCAGCAGTTTATCTTCACAGGGACTCATTTCCCATATGGGTTTCCCTTTCTTATTCACAGAGCCTCAGCCGGCACCACTATCTTACAGAGTGGCCAAGCCTGAGACCCACTTCACACTGTGTCCTCAGTGTGGGCACAGAACATGAGATCCAGTGGTCATTTGACATACCATAATGTCAGAAGCAGCTGGCCTCGTGTGCTGGAATGGCCTACAGAGGCACAGTTACAGCTCCAGCTCCAGCTCCAGTGGAGAGGCTATTATTTTAAGCAGAGGTTGGCAAATTCAGTCTGCCACCTGTTTTTGTAAATAAAAGTTTTATTGGAACACAGCCATCCTTATTCGTACACATATTGTCTATGGCTGCTTTCGCACTACAAGGGCAGACTTGAGTTGTTGTCACTGAAACCATATGGCCCACAAATTCTAAAATAATTACTATCTGGCTCTTTACAGAAAAAGTTTGCCAACCCCGCTTCTCAAGGATGTAATGCCATCAACCAGGAAATAGTATACGCTGTGCCCCCAGTAGGAAAAATGTATAGTTCCAGGAATCAAGGGGTTGAGGCATCAATGGTCTCACCATCACAGAGAATAATTTGCTGGATTTTGTGTTTCAAATACCTACAAGTCTGGGCTATAGTTCCTGGTCCTCAAAAGTGGCACATTTTTTTCCGGGGGTACAATAAGAGTCTCATTGAATTATAAGATAAAGTGCTACTATATGGAAAAGTGGATCTGAGTGGTACAAGAAATGGAATGTAGTAGACAGAGAGATGAATAACTCAAATTCTTCTGCAAAGAACTTCTTGTTACCCCCCTTCAAAGAATGCAGTCAAAATTCCTTCAGGTTCTGTCTCAATTATAGAAAATGTGTTTACCCAAGATCATGACCTTCACAAAGCAACCCATATCCAGAGATTGAGCAAAGCAGAGGTATAAAGTTTTAGCTATTTTGGTCTTTTGTGGTGAGTGGTTGGCTGGTACCATCTCACAAGAATAGGTTGTGTGTTTCTTCCCCATTCCCCACTTAATGACATCACATCGGTAGCTTGAAGTCAGCTATGGTAGGGGAATTTACATGATGGACATTGGCAAATACTACAAATCAGGATATTTTTTTTTCCCAGAGAGCTAGCTGTTAAATGTTTATCAGCACAACTCTGGGACACTTTCTTGGGCAATACTGACTCTGTAACTCACTGTAAGAGTTGGGGGGCTTTGTTGGGCCTGTGTCATAGCTTTTCTTCTTCCTCTAACCGAGACTGCTTCCTCCCTCTTCCTTCCACAGGTATTGAGCCTTAATAAAATGCTAAATTTCATCTCATGTCTGCTTCCAGAAAACCCAGGCTGCAACTTAAGATTTTTTAGTATAAATATTACTATTTGTAATCTTGTCTTTTAAACAACACTTGCAGTTGTTAAAAAAAAAGTTGTACTTATTTTAAGTGACATTATATATTGCAATGCTTTGAGTCAGGCTTTTGAACACCTCAGTATAGAATTTTAATTCTCAACACCCTGAGAGAACCAAATGGCAAGCAAAGGAGAGCTAAGTTAAAGTTATGAAATCTTGTATTATTTCTGAAAGGCACATCGGCATGAAAATAGGGGTACTAAAACCAAATATCACAGGGAAGACCCTTGTGATACAATTAAAGACTTATAATTAAAATTCTCGTTTGAAATAGTATAACGGAAATGCTCCCAGTACTAGTTAATCAATCACCTCTGTACATAAATATAGCTGCAACAGGCCTTCTTAACCATATTTTAAGATCTTAAAGTATAATACAATCACTCACTCATGATTCACAAAATATTCAATAAAATGTTGCATAAAAATTCTCAGCTGCTCTTAAGCTTGAAAAGCATCCTTTTTTATGGGTGTAGTCACTAATTCTTGGTGCTTGGGGGGAACAGAAGGTGGACATATTGATGCCAAAGGAGCCAGTCCCAACCTGAAAATGGCCCAGGGAATTAAGGGAAAGAATGCCAGGTTAAGCCCCTAGGTCCAAAACATGGTAAATATGGTCCTAGGTCCTAGATTAATACTGTCATCTGTAGCATACTACCAACACACACACTCACACATGCGCACACACACACACACAAAACCGTTGCCTCAAAGCTCCTAGATACTACCACTAAAATGTGCATTTATTAACTTATGTGTTTTCTGGGGCTTTCCTATTTTAGGGAACGTGTTTCAGCTCTTTCTCCATGCCCTTGAACACAATGTTTTGACTTATCTTTGGCTTCCTAAACTGCCCCTGCCCTACTTAAGTGAACAACACTTTCTCCTTGATGCCCAGCCTAGATGTTGGCCCCTACCCTTTTCAGGATTTAGACTTTAGCTCTGAGCAGCATATATAGGCCAGCTCCATCCACTTTCATACCTCGCTCCTGCACCACAGTGTGGCAGTGTGTCCTACCCCTCCCCTACCCCTCTTCACTGTTCTAGCTCTCCAGAAAGAAGACCCCAGAGAGTCGCTAACTCTTGATGACTTTGGGGAACAGGAATTATAGCAACACTTCTGGAACAAGAAAGTTACATTTTTAACAAGTCGTGGAATTTTCCCCACCAGAATTATAGTGCAGTTGATGCTTATGATAAAAGCTGTCATGACGAAGATCAGACCACATTTCCCAAAGGGCTGTTCCCAGCAAGCGAGGCCATGTGTCAAAACATAGCCTTCGGGGATTCCCTGGTGGCACAGTGGTTAAGAATCTGCCTGCCAATGAAGCAGACACGGGTTCGAGCCCTGGTCCGGGAAGATACCACATGTCACGGAAAAACTGGGACCGTGCGCCACAACTACTGAGCCTGCACTCTAGAGCTGGTGCTCCACAACAAGGGAGGCCACCACAATGAGAAGCCAGTGCACTGCAGCAAAGAGTAGCCCTGGCTCGCCTCAACTAGAGAAAAGCCGGGGTGCAGCAACAGAGACCCAGTGCAGCCAAAAATAAAAAATAAATAAATTAAAAACAACAACAACAACAACAACAACAAAAACATAGCCTTCGAAGGTACAGCATGGAGTTGGAAAAAGTGGACAGAAAAGCACAGTGGTGAGGAGACAGTGAGGATGGAGGTAGGGGATAAGGGAGGTGGGGAGAATAGTAAAGCCTTTCAAAGAAGATGTGTTTAAAGAGAAATTTTTTAAAAATATTTCTGTTTTATGTATTGTAGGTGGCCCTGCATGACACTTTTACAGAGATCTAGACTAAAGACGTGTGTCTTTAGGTTCAAGGTTTCTGACGGCAGATTATCGTTTCATTAAATATTGTTGTGAGGCTGTGCTCTGATTAGGTTTATATGTTATGTGGAGGAAAATATATAGCCTACATCTAGTTCTTCCTCTTTGTCATTACACATTTAAACTAAATTAGCTGGAGTAAAAGCCAAATGAATGAAGATTCAGTCCACACACCTTGAAAACACTCAGTGATTTTAAGATGCTCTACATTTTCATGAGATGGTACATTGTATATACAATTCCAGGACTTGTGCCTGACTTATAGCCAGGGCCCCATAAAGATTTATTTACTTTTCCCTACCTATTTCTTCTCTTCAAGTGACAAATATTAGTTCATCAAAAATAACTCATCAAAATAGGTGGGAATACTATAAATTATGCAGAAAAAGAGAACAAAGAGGCTAAGATGTCCATTCTGAAGAATTAAACTACTAAGTGACCTCCAGCCTTTCAGGCACAGTGAGGGATCATTGTGTCATAAGACCCCAAAACACTTTGATTATGCCAATCCTAGGAGTCATTTTTAAGGATATTGCCTTCAGTTTCTCTTTAGTGATCTCAGGCTCTTCCTCTGTATTTATTACTTTTCTTCACGTCCCCATTTCTCTCTTCTACCTTCCTCAGGCACCCAGCACCACCACTACTACTTCCTGGGGAATTACAGGAATTATTCTTGTTTATTTACATATTTGTATAGGGAAAACAACTGGTTATCATCCTATTTGTCAACTGTAATCAATTCATGTAGTGTCTGCCTGAAGGCTGCCTCAGAATCCTTCTCAACACCTTACTGGGCAGGGTGTGAGGCGGAGTGTTCTGTGATTAATCAATTCACTAGCGATGCTTCTGATAGGTTGGGAGGCTGATGGTGTTACTGTACAGCTTATTTGTCAAATCTGCCTTTGTGTAATTTTAAGTAAATATTTAGCTCTGCTCCCAACTGCACCAGAATACTTGCATTTTAAAAAAATGTTTATTATGAAATATTTATGAAATATTTTATGAAATATTATGAAATATTTAAATATCTACAAATGTAGAGACAATAGAATAATGAACCTGATTTATCCAAAATCCAGATCCATCAAGTGTCAATACATGGCCAGTCTTCTTACAGCTATACCTCCAACCACCACCACCCCTTATCTCAAGACTATTTTGAAATAAACCCCAGAAATTAGAGTATTTCCTCTGAAAATATTTCGGTACATATGTCTAAAGAGACAAGGACACTTTTAATACTTGTATTATCCATTTCCTCCTAATAAAGGAATGAAAGACTTCACAGTAGAAGTTTTTAGGAGGTAGGTGCCCTCCTCTGGATTGCCAAACTCGCAGAGAATAGCGCTTTCCTGCCTTTTTCAAGACTGGTGATTTGAGAATTGCAGATGATCGTGTTCGATTGGGAAATAGATTTTTGCCTGATTTTTCTGAATGGGCAGACTCCATCGCACATACAAAGGCAGAAAGTGCCAGGAAATGAGAGTGGAGCTGTAAGTAGTGAGAGACGTGATGTGAACAAAACCTTACCAAGCACAGCTGAGAATGAGCAACCAGCATTGCTCCAATTTCATTAAGATAAAAACCAAATTGGCTACTGGCCAACAAAAATGATGTTGCTGAGGAGGAGGGTTGTGTTTTCATGAAGCGATGGTTCAATATTACACAAACTATTCAATAAAGAGTCTTATTAGATTCTGGTTTCTAATTCTATACAGTATCAATAAAGGTTGAGGAGAGTCAGGAAAACTAGCCTTATGTGCCATTTGCTAAGAGGAGCTAAGCCTGGAGGGTGAATTTTAGTCACAAGAGACCGGAATCAGGTTTGTGTGTAACTACCTCATCTGCCCATTCTTGGTGAAGCCATGATAAGTAAGCAAATGTCACACAGTAGACCATGTGACCTTGATGATTCGAAAGGGCATTTCAACAAGGCAAAACCACAGAATCAACATTTTCTCCCAACCCACTGCTCTTTTTTCTCATATAGCCATAGCTTAAATGATCATCTCAGTTCCTGGCGAAATAAAATGTTTTTTACACGCAATTTCTGTGCTTGCTCTATGCACCACTCCTTATTTCCACATAAATACAAGAACCAGAACAGCGTGAGCCAATCGGTGTTGCCCATCTTTGCTTGTCTGAGACTCCATTGCTCTATCCAGAGCCTCCTCATTTCCAGGGAATTCCCATTTACTCAAGCTGCTCATTGGAGCTGTTTTATTCCCTCTCCCCAGATATATGGCCATCCATGAAATGTCTATGAATAATACTCTGGTTTCATAAAGCACATTAAATAAGCCCCTGCATGAGTTTGCATCACTTATTCCCCTCTCCCTTAGAAAGTGGATAACTCAAAGCAAGCTGGCTGACTGTTAACAAACGTATAGCAGACGGCAAGCAACATCATGTCCATTGTTGCTCGAGACCCTCCACCTTACATAAGGCAAAGCTGACTCACATTGGTGAAGGAACAATCTGCGTGCTGATCGTTCTTATACGCTCCTTCTGCATCCGTTTCATCTCCTATAACAAAATACCATGGACTAGGTGATTTATAAACAACAAATATTTATTTTTCACAGTTCTGGAGGCTGAGAAGTCCAAATCAAGGCACCGGTAGATTTGTCTGTTGTCTGATGAGACCCTGATTCCTGGTTCATAGATGGCTGTCTTCCCTTGCTGTATCCTCACATGGCTGAAGGGGCAAGGGAGCTCTCTGGAATCTCTTTTATAAAGTCACTAATCCCATTCATGAGGCTCCAGCTTCATGACTTAATCATCTCCCAAAGGCCCCCCACCTCCTAACACTGTCACATATGAATGAATTTGGAGGGTACACAAACATTCAGTCTATAGCATACATCTTGACTATGCATTACCATATGCTTTTGAGTGAATACATACAGTTTCCTAAAAGTGTTTTGTGATGAAAGGCATGGCATAAATGTAAGTTCTCACTATGGCTTGCATTATAGCTTTGATACAATCTACTTTACTAGAACAACCATAAAATTACATATTTTCCCAATCATCAGGTGAAATATTGAATATTCTTTCCTGTGCACAAAACAAACCCATATTGGATTTTATAACTTTGATAGATATTACTTTTATTGTTATTTTTATATTATGCCGCTGTACTTTCCTTTATGTATCACCTTTTCACAAAATGCAAAGAATGGTCCCTCAGTGATGGTTTAGTCTGACTATTGCAAGTAAAGAGAAACTTCGTCAATTACCTCTTCCCTCTTACAAAGGAAGCAATTGCCTACAAGGAGGACTCACAGACAGGGTCAAAGGAGATCATTACGGTGAAAATGTCAAAGTCCCCTCACTTGAACCACATTGAGAAGAGCGCAAGTGTAGGGATGCTTCAACCCACTGCCATGGGGTTTCATGTGGCTCTTTAGAGCTTTGTGTGTAAACATTGAGGCACCTGCAGAAAAAAGTTTAAATTGTTACAGTAATGGTTTATAGAAATAAATAACTAAACATAAAAAGTTGTTGAGTTTAAATTAATTATGTATTTAAACTTCATTTCATAGGAATATGACTGTCAGAGTTGCCTTACAACAGGCTGGATGGATTGCCTCACAAAATGGTGAGAACACAAGCATTCAATATGTTTAATCAAAGCCAGATGACAATTTGTCAGAGACACTGAAGAGAAGAGTCTAGGCATCCTTGATTGCTCTCTTTCCCTCACATTGCCCCCAGCTCCACTTGCGGAAATTCTATTGGTTCAACAAACAAAATATGCCAGTCCACTTTCTTTTCGCCCCAGTCCAAGCCACAATTATCTCCTGCCTCAAAACTGTAACTGCCTCCTATTCCGTTTACCCTTTTTACCTAGACATCGTTCTCACTCAGCAAATTTAAGTCAAATTATGTCACTCTCCTACTTCAAATACATAGTCCTTAGAATAAAATCCAAAGCCTCTACTCCAGCCTAGAATTTCTTGAGAGACTTAACTCCCTTCTATCTTTCCAGACTTATTTGCCTCCTGTATCACCACATTCTGGCTACAGCAGCCTCCTTTACATGCCTCAGCCAGATCAAAGTGAGTTTCACTCCAGGGGCTTTTCCCTGCTGCCCCTCTTCCCTTGGGCTCTTCTTATTATCAGTATCTTCCCTTCTCTGAGGTATTAGCTCAGAGTGTCATCATCTCAGAGATAACTTCCCTGACTGCTCAAAGCACTCTCAGTTACTCCTTTATACAGTCTTAATTTTTCCTTCATAAGCCTATGAACACCTAAAACATTCTCATATATTATTTTAGTTAGTTATTTACTTCAACCTGTTTTTTTTTTTTTTCCCACAAGAATGTTCTCTTCATGAGGATAGGAACAGTCCTTGTGTGTCTTTATCATCACTGTGTAC
The DNA here is from genome assembly GCF_965194825.1 of Balaenoptera physalus. Taxonomy (NCBI): domain Eukaryota; kingdom Metazoa; phylum Chordata; class Mammalia; order Artiodactyla; family Balaenopteridae; genus Balaenoptera; species Balaenoptera physalus. Next base: position 75,743,376 of record NC_138882.1, on the reverse strand, counting down.
CCAGGTACCAGTGCAGTCTCTGGCACAGGGGCAGGGGCATTCAGAAAAGGTTTAATGAATAAATACACATCTAGAATGGAAAAGAGGGGAAGTAGGTGACTTTGGCAGTTCTTTGATACTCAAGGCAAATCTGATCCTCAGAGACAGAAGATCTTTGGCCTCACTGAAAGTTCAACATTTTTTATAAGTTTGCCTTGTATAGAGGACTGAATTTGTCCTCCACTTCCAAAAGGTAACCTCACCTGTAGATGTGAGCATGTACCATATTCATTCCTCTGTTCCACAGCACCATGGTGCTTTAACAGACTTGCTCAATAAATATTAGTTGAAGTAAATGCTTCCTTTCTAAAGGCCTCTCAAAATTCTGCCTTTTAAATTATGTAGCTCACGACCTAGCAGTTATCTAATAAAACTAAGAGATATATATGGACTGACAAAAAGATTCAGAATTACCCTGCACCCTATGCTATTTTTTCTCCCAGATTCATTTTTTGTCTTTCTCTGCCATGCTTTATACCTGCAGTAGGATGACCTCTGTAGACAGCATTACTCATGTCCCCTTGCCAGTTGGCAATGGGAGGCATTCACTGGAGATTGGGAGGTGGAAGGAAAAAGATCAGGGTATTTCTTCTCTATTTGCTCAACTCCCTAAGGACAGTTCCATGTCTACGGTTCTCGTTTCCCCTGAACACCCCTTTTTGTTTCACCCCTTAACTAAAAAGAGGTCTCTTCTTTAAAGTCTTTCCATTTGAACCAACTGAGGTGAGTTCTCTTTTGCTGTGTCCCTGACTTCTACACATCTAGGACGACTAAGGGTAGCTAAGACAGCCAAATTTCCAAAGGCATAAAGTTTTAAGGTAAAATTCCTCAAGTGACCTGGAAGAATTTAAAGGAAAGTGCTGATCATCAGAATCAAGGGAAAAATAGAAAAGGTAAAATAAAGTGAAGATCTGAAAATAAATTCATGGGGTAAGAGAACAGCAATAAAAAAGAAGTGAAAAAAAGCCCCTGGGATCTAAGAATAATGTTGAGAACTAAGAAGACAGAGTATTTGGGTAGGTGCTGCCCCATTAAAGAAAAATCTCAGAAAGGGATATATTATTATGCCTTATAGAATGAGCACTTTTTAAATTTTATGTTGAAGCAGCATGCCCACAATTTTAACTAAAGTATTATGGAATTCAAGGATTGGAAAAAAGAATGCCATTGTTAATTTAACCTTTTAATGTGTGTGTGTTTGTTTGAATGGACTCCTAGGTTTGATTGTACAGAAGTCTTGGTTCCACATATTTATGGACATTTCTCTGGAAATTCTGTTTTACTAGAAAGCCATTGAAATAATGAACAAAGTACATGTAGCAGTAATAACATTTATTAATGTGTGAGAATTCCCACATTTGGCTTTACCTAACCAAAAAAAATTTTATATGCGGAATCTCTCTCTCTCTCCCCCTCACTCTCTCTTTCTCTCTTTCAATCTCTTTATCTCTCTCTCTCTCTCTCTCATTGCTGTTACTTAAATAGCTTTATTGAGGTATAGTTACATACATTAAACCACAGATATTAAAAGTGTATAATCTGATAACTTTTGACATTTGTATACACCCATGAAACTATCAGCAAATCGAGGCAGTGAATACAACCATCAGATCAGAAGTTTTCTCATGCCCTTTTGGAATCCCTCCTGTGGACTCCTCTCCACCACTACCCCTTGCCCCCACCCCCAGGAAACCATTTATCTACTTTCTATCACATAGGATACCTTGCATTTTCTAGAATTGTATATAAATGCAATTATACAGTTGTGCTCTTTTTGTCTCACTCAGCATAATTTGAAATTCTTTCATGTTGTAGCATGTGTCAATATCCCATTCCCTTTATTACTGAGTAATATTCTATTGCATCAATGTACCACAATTTGTTCATGCAGTCACCTGTTGATGGCCATCTGGGATGTTTCCTGTTTGAAGCTAATATAAATAAAACTGTTATGAAAATCTATGCACAAGTCTTTGTATTAACATATGTTTTCGTTGCTTTGGGGTAAATACCTAGGAATGAAATGGCTGGCCTGTATGATAGATTTTTGCTCAAGTTTTCCATTTTTTTCCCCAAAGTGGTTGTACCATTTTACATTTTCACCAGCAGTGTATGAGAGTTCCAGTTCCTTCATAGCTTCACCAACACATAATATACACATAGGCATTCTTTTTCATTTTAGCCATTCTAATAGGGAAGTTGTGGTATTTCATTGTGGTTTTAATTTGTAGTCCCCTTATTTTTCATCCATGTACCTCCTCTGCTGAAGTGTTCACTCAAACTTTTTGCACGTTTCTTTTATTGAGTTGTTTGGTTTTTTATTATTATTGGTTTATTATTACTTTTTATTTATAAGGGTTCATAAATATATATTATGGATATGTCCTTTATCACGGACATGATATTTTCCCTCAGTCTATGACTTTTTTTGTTAATTCCACTAATAATACCTTTCTAAGAGTAGACCTTTTAATATTATTATTATTATTTATTTTTATGAAATCTAATTTATCAATGTGTCTTTTCTTAGCTTGTGCTTTGGAGACATACCTGATAAATATTTGCCTAACCCAAAGTTTATTTCTATATTTTCTTCTAGAAGATTTAAAGTTTTGGATTTTACACTTGGGTCAATATTCCATTTTGAGATATTGTTGTATATGGTGAAGTATGTGTCAAGGTTCATTGTTCGCATATGGATAGCCGATTGGCACAACATTATTTGTTTAAAAAAATATTTTTCCATTAAATTATCTTTTCACTTTTGTTGATAATCAGTTGGCCATATAGGTGTGGCTTGAGTTCAGGACTTTCTGTTATGTGCCTCTTTTTATATCAGCACAACACTGTGTTTGTTATTGAGTCTTTATGATAAATCCCAGGTAGTAAAGATCAGGCAGGGCTCCTCCTCTAACTTTATTCTTTTTTAAAGTTGTGTTGGCTATTCTTGGTCCTTTTCATTTCTAAATAAAATTAATATTTGTCAAATTCTACCAAAATGCCTAGTGGCATTTGAATTAAGGTAATAATGAATCTTCCAACCAGTAAATATGTCATATCTCTCCACTTACTTGGGTTTTCTTTAATTTTTCTCAGTATGATTTGTAGTCTTCAGTATGTAGGTTTATCATCTTTTGTCAGATTTACCCCTAATTATTACATATTTTGATGCTATTGTAAAAGTTATTTTTATTTCAACCATTGTTGGTTTGTTGTTATGATTTAGAAAATATGCTGATTAACTTTATATTCTGCAACTTTGCTACACTTTTTCAGTAGTTCCAGTAGGTTTTTTAAATATATATAAAAATTCCATTGGAGTTTCTATGTAATCACATCATCTGCAAGTAAAAACAGTTTTATTTCTTCATTTACTATCTGGATGTTTTTAATTTCTTTTTCTTGCCTTATTCCAGGGGCCAGAAACTTCAGTGCAACACTGAATAAAAGTGGTAAAAGTGTCTTACTACTTGTCTTAATCCTGATCTTATGAGGTAGGCATTTAGCATTCAATATTAAGTATTATGTTATCTATAGCTTTTTCATAGATGCATTTTTTACAAGTTCAAAAAGTTCCCTTCTAGTACTAGTTTGTCTAGAATTTTTATCAAGAAAGGATGTTGTATTTTTTAACTTTTTTAATATCCAGCTGATTATAAGGTTTTCCTTTTTTAAATTTGTTATTTATGGTAAATTATATTGATTGATTTTCACCAACCCTACATTCCTCTGATAAACAACACTCGGTCATGATATATTATCCTTCTAATATAGTGCTGGTTTCTAGGTTGTTAAATTTTTGTAAAGAAGTTTTGTATCTATGTTCTTGAAAATTATTTGTCTATAGTTTTCTTTCATGTAATGCCCTTTATGGCTTTCATATCAGGGAAATGCTGGCATCATAGAATGAGTTGGAAAGCATTTTTTCCTTTTCAATTTTCTGTAATATTTTGGGTAGAATTGATATTATTTCTTCCATAAATGTATGGTTGATTTCAGTAGTAACACCATCTGGCCTGGAATTTCTGTGTGTGTGTGTGTGTGTGAATATTTTTAACTGCAAATTTAATTTCTATAATAATGTAGGATTATTCAGGCTTTCTATTTCTTCTTGAGTGAGCTTTTATTATTTCATATGAATTGTCAAATATACTGGCATAAAGTTAATTCATAATAATCTCATCGTTCTTTTAATATCTAGTAGAATGTGTAGTAAAATCACTTCTCCCAATCCTAGTTTTATCATTCTTTCTTGAGGTTTGTTAATTTTATTGATGTTGTTTTTAAAAACTGGCTTTTACTTTATTGATTTTCTGTATTGCTTTTCTGCTTACTGTTTCACTGCTTTCTGATCTGATATGTATTGTTTAAATTCTTCTTCTTACTTTGAGTTTAATGGACTTTTCTTATTCTACTTTCTTAAGGTAGAAATTGAAGTTATCAATTTGAGACCATTCCTGTTTTTCTAAGATTGGCATTTAGTGTCATAAATTTCCCTGAATACTACTTTAGTTTCATCCTACACATTTTTATGTGTTGTATTTTATTTATATTCTGTTAAAAATACTTTATAATATTCCATTTGATTTCTCCTTGACTCATGTTATTTAGCTGTGTGTTGTTTTTAATGTTTAGTTTTCAAGTGTTTAGGAATTTTGCTTTTATTGAGTTCTAATTTAGTTGCATTGTAATAAGAGAGCATACTTTGCAGGTTTTAATATTTTTTAATTTATTGAGATGTATTTTACAGCCCTGATTATGGTCTATCTTGGTAGTATTTTATATGTACTTTTAAAGGATATATATTTGATTGCTGTTGTGTGGAGTATTCTGTAAAGGTCAATTTCATCAGGTAAAAAACTGTGCTGCTCAACTCTTTTATATCTTTATTGATTTTCCATCTACTTGTTCTACCAATTATTTGAGAAGGGATAAATAATTACAATCTTTGTTTATAATTGTGAACTTTTCTATTATTCTTTAGTTTTATTAGTTTTTGCTTCATATATTTTGAAATTCTGTTACTGAGTGCATAAACATTTAGGACTGTTATGTCCTCTTGATAAACTGGCTGCTTCATCATGATAAAATGACATTTTTTATACCTGGTAATATTTTTTGCTCTGAAATCCACTGTCTGATATTAGTATAGTCACTTTAGCTATTTTTTGATTAGTGTTGGCATGGTATATATTTTTCCATTCTTTTACTTTAAACCCATTATGTCTTTATATTGAAAATACACTTCTTGTAGGAAACATATTGTTCATCCTTGCTTTTTAGTCACTTTGACAATCTATGCCTTTTATGTGAGGGTATTTGATCCCTTTACATTTAATATGATTACTGATCTGATTAGGATTAACTCTATCTAGAAATAATTTCTTTTTCATCTTTTATTCCTTCCTTTGGAATAACAGATTGCTTTTTAAAAATTTCATTGTGTTTTTTCTTTGTTTTTGTTTAATTTTTATTTATAAATCTGCCATGTTATTTTAGAAGATGCTTTGGGATTTGTAGTATACATCTTTAACTTATCAGTCTACTTTAAAGTGACAATATACTGTTCACATATAGCATAGGAAACTTACAGTAGTATACTTCAGTTTCTCCCCTTCTATCCTATATGCATTATTGTCATACATTTCACTTTTACATATGTTATAAATTCCATACTACATTGTTATTCTTTTTGTTTAAATGTTGATTATAGTTGACATACTTAGATAGTATAATTTTTCTTTTTCCTATTCTTGTATATTTTCCCATGTTGCAACTCTTTCTAACATTCTTCATTTTTCTGTTGAAATTCAAATTATCATCTGGTGTCATTTTCCTCTTCCTCAAAGACTTCCTTTATCATCTCCTATAGGGTAACTGTGTTGATGTTGAATACTACTTTCAACTGCTGTATACCTGAAAAAATCTTTATTTCATCCTCAAATTTGAAAGCTATTTTCACAGAGTATAAAATTTCAGAATGACATTTTTCTCTTTCAGTACTTTAATGATATTGCTCCATTGTCTTCTTGCTTGCAGTACTTCTGACAAAATAATCTGCTGTCACACTATTTTTGATCCTTAGTATGAAATGTGCCCTTTGTCTCTGGCTACCTTTATGATTTTCTCTTTATCACTTGAACAAATTGTTGTACTTTGGTGTAATTTTCTTCATGCCTCTTGTGCTTAGGGTTCATTAAATTTTATTATCTGTGAGATTATAGGTTTGGTTTCATCAAGTTTAGCAAATTTTTGGCCATTATTTCTTCAGATATTTTTCTTCTCCACTCTCCTCTCTTCTATGAACTATATTTATGTGTATATTAGGTCTCTCATGGCTTTTCCAAAGCTCTCTAATATTCTTTTAATTGTATTCTTGTTTATCTTCCTATAGTTAATTCTGGAAAGTTCCCACTGCTTTATTGTTACATTCACTGATATTTTCTTCTGCAGTGTCTAATCTATTGTTAACCTCAGGCATTTTAATTTCAGTACTTTATCTTCTTAGGTGCTGGATATTTTTTTTTTCCTATGAGTAATCTTAAGCTTTCTTCTAAAATTAACTTACTTGAAAGCAATTAAAATTTGAGGGGTCTTGTTTCTAAGATTTGTTAGGCAGACCTAGATTATTATTAATCTAGAAATAAATATTTTGTACTATAGAGACAATATTCCTCTGTATGTACTATGCAAATGTTTCATGAATCATGTGATTTTCTAGTATTATTGGTGGGACCAGGAACATTTCCTGAATCCATGTGACTGCCAGGCATGTTACCACTACTTCTTTCAGATGATTCTTTCCCCAAGCTGCCACAGTTTTCTTACACACATATGTTGATCATTGCTCAGGTGAATACTCAAGGGTGACCCTCTGCAGATCTCTGGAGTTCTCTATCTGTGCAACCCTCTCTTCTCCAGTATTCTGTCCTATGAACTCTAGTACCTTCATCTTCCTGGTCTCTCAACAATGTCTCTTCTACTTAGCCAGATGGCTGGCTCCACTTTTGGTTATCCTTTCTTGCATCATGACCCATGAGTTCTTCATAGAGTAATATGAGACAGTCATAAGTCACCTCATTTGTTTGCCTGATGTCCAGTGTCTTACATACAATTGTTTCATATATTTTGTTCATTTCAATTATTTTATGTGGAAAGGTAAATACAATTCCTGTTATTCCATCTTCTTTCAAAGAGTAAGTACAGTGGCTGTTTTCATTTTTATTTTGTTTTGTTTTTTAATGCAGAGTTTGGAGAATAAATAAAGTTTAGACAGCAAAAAGAATGAAGGTGAAGCAACAGCCAAAAAGGAGAGGGGGATTGGGATAGGCAAGATCTTAGTTGTCAAGAATGACACATGAGGGAAGGGAATAGGAAAGAACTATAAATATGATTTCCCTAGGTTTGATTCACATGAATATTTTAGGGATATGCAACTAAATTTGAATTATTTTAAAATTACTTTTGCTTGTCAGACTATGCCTTTTGTTTTGATTTGTTTTAAATATTGTGCCACGCATAAACTGGGCCACTGGCTTTTATGCAGATTGTAAATATTGTCATGCACTTTCAGAAGTTTATACCTTCCCACATGCTTTTTTTTCCATTTAGAATGTGATTCCACCTAGACCTCACTAAACTCTTTACATCTTTTTACATTCTGGAGGTGTAATTTCCTCTGTGAAGCTTTTCACCTTTGTCCCCAGGCTAAGCCTGTTTCTCTGCCTTTTCTACTCCTACAGTTCTTTGTTCAGGTATACACAAATTCTAACACATACTACACTGTATACCACTTACATGTTTATGCACTATTTTCCTCAGCAGACAGAGTATATGAAAGGCAGGAACCACATCTCAATCACTTTTGGTTGAGCTCCTACTTCTCTAAAATAATATATACCCATCCCTTTTTCTCCATGTCTATTGTTTATTGAAATATTCCTTATCTGATATAAATGTGGTTTATTCCTCACTTTTTGTCCCAAATTTAATCTTCCATAAAGCTACAATTATTATTTAGTGCAGTCTAATAAGCTTGCTAAAGTAATGAATTGCTTTAACCAATTTGGCATTACCTGAGGTATGTGGTTATTTATTTATTTATTTATTTATTTATTTATTTATTTATTTAATATCTTTATTGGGGTATAATTGCTTTACAATGGTGTGTTAGTTTCTGCTTTATAACAAAATGAATCAGCTATACATATACATATATCCCTATATCTCCTCCCTTTTGCGTCTCCCTCCCACCCTCTCTATCCTACCCCTCTAGGTGATAACAAAGCACCGAGCTAATCTCCCTGTGCTATGTGGCTGCTTCCTGCTAGCTATCTATTTTACATTTGGTAGTGGATATATGTCCATGCCACTCTCTTCATTCCAGCTTACCCTTCCCTCTCCCTGTGTCCTCAAGTCCATTCTTTATGTCTGCATGTTTATCCTGCCCCTAGGTTCTTCAGAAGCTTTTTTTTTCTTTAGATTCCATATATATGTGTTAGCATACAGTATTTGTTTTTTCTCTTTCTGACTTACTTCACTCTGTATAACAGACTCTAGATCTATCCACCTCACTACAAATAATTCAATTTCATTTCTTTTTATGGCTGAGTAATATTCCATTGTATATATGTGCTACATCTTCTTTATCCATTCATCCGATGATGGACACTTAGGTTGCTTCCATGTCCTGGCTATTGTAAATAGAGCTGCAATGAACATTGTGGTACATGGCTCTTTTTGAATTATGGTTTTCTCAGTGTATATGCCCAGTAGTGGGATTGCTGGGTCATATGCTAGTTCTATTTTTAGTTTTTTTAAGGAACCTCCATACTGTTCTCCATAGTGGCTGTATCAATTTACATTCCCACCAACAGTGCAAGAGTGTTCCCTTTTCTCCACACCCTCTCCAGCATTTACTATTTGTAGATTTTTTGATGATGGCCATTCTGACTGGTGTGAGGTGATACCTCATTGTGGTTTTGATTCTCATTTCTCTAATGGTTAGTGATGTTGAGCATCCTTTCATGTGTTTGTTTGCAATCTGTATATCTTCTTTGGAGAAATGTCTGTTTAGGTCTTTTGCCTATTTTTGGATTGGGTTTATTGTCTTTTTGATACTGAGCTGCATGAGCTGCTTGTAAATTTTGGAGATTAATCCTTTGTCAGTTGCTTCATTTGAAAATATTTTCTCCCTTTCTGAGGGTTGTCTTTTCATCTTGTTTATGGTTTCCTTTGCTGTGCAAAAGCTTTTAAGTTTCATTAAGTCCCATTTGTTTATTTTTTTTTAATTTCCATTTCTCTAGGAAGTGGGTCAAAAAGGATCTTGCTGTGATTTATGTCATAGAGTGTTCTGCTTATGTTTTCCTCTAAGAGTTTTATAGTGTCTGACCTTACATTTAGGTCTTTAATCCATTTTGAGATTATTTTTGTGTATGGTGTTAGGGAATGTTCTAATTTCATTCTTTTACATGTAGCTGTCCAGTTTTCCCAGCACCACTTATTAAAGAGCCTGTCTTTTCTCCATTATATATTCTTACCTCCTTTATTAAAAATAAGGTGATCATATGTGCGTGGGTTTCTCTCTGGGCTTTCTACCTGTTCGGTTGATCTATATTTCTGTTTTTGTGCCAGTACCATACTGTCTTGATTAATGTTGCTTTGTAGTATAGTCTGAAGTCAGGGAGTATGATTCTTCCAGCTCCATTTTTCTTTCTCAAGATTGCTTTGGCTATTTGGGGTCTTTTGTGTTTCCATACAAATCGTGAAATTTTTTATTCTAGTTCTGTGAAAAATGTCACAGCAATCAGAGAAGAAAAAGAAATAAATGGAATCCAAATAGGAAAAGAAGAAGTAAAGCTGTCACTGTTTGCAGATGACATGATACTATACATAGAGAATCCTAAAGATGTCACCAGAAAACTACTAGAGCTAATCAATGAATTTGGTAAAGTAGCAGGATACAAAATTAATACACAGAAATCTCTTGCATTCTTATACACTAATGATGAAAAATCTGAAAGAGAAATTAGGGAAACACTTCCATTTACCATTGCAGCAAAAAGAATAAAGTACCTAGGAATAAACCTACCTAAGGAGACAAAAGACCTGCATGCAGAAAACTATAAGACACTGATGAAAGTAATTAAAGATGATATAAACAGATGGAGAGATATACCATGTTCTTGGATTGGAAGAATCAACACTGTGAAAAAGACTATCCTACCCAAAGCAACCTACGGATTCAATGCAATCCCTATCAAACTACTAGAGATATGTGTTTTATTCCATGGTTCCAAATCTGGCTGTCATCAGAATCTCCCATCTGAGATTTACAAAATCTAAATTTCAGAAGAGTGATTCCTAGGAATATATATTTTTAAATAGTCACCAGCTTGAGTGTGGTCATTGACAAATATCTGACTTTGTTCCTAGTTAGATGTGCAAAGGTCTGGGATTGCCTTTCTGAACTGAAACATTTTAGGATTGTTGGTTGCCTAGGGACCTAGTTAAATTTGAAGATTGATAATAGAAGCAAGATGGTAAAGGACAAAAATTTGCGATGGAGATATAAAAATTAATATAGACATGTGCACACCTCTATTTCCTATCTAGAGTGGTAAGTACAGTTAGTAAAATGCATGTCTTTATTGAAGGATAGAAACAACTAAATTGTAGTACTTTTGCCATTTCAATAGTGAGGCTATTAGGAATAAATTATGCATGGTCACTTTCCCATTTTTATCCTTCTTTTGCCATTTTCTAGGAATTGCATCCTATAATTTTGTTGTAATAAAACGTGACTTCTTGGGAAATGTTCACAGGGTTGGCATTCATTTGCATGCTGCTGCCATTTCAGCCCAGGGCCTTCTCTCCTTCTTCCTGGTTCTCCCTCATCTCCCCCCCCTCAAACCCCCCTTGCAGAACACTGATGAGATGTGACAACAAAAAACACAAATGCATTTCCTAGAGATTTACCAACATCCAGCAGGAAAGCTCGGAGGAAAAGGAACAATAGAAAAAGGGACTTGTGGAAGAAAGAAAGTTCCTAAGCCTATCATTTGCAAATGTCAGCTCCATTCTCAGGGAGCTCTAGAGACTGTTAAGCAAACCTGTTTCTAATGAATACAACAAGAGCCATCTGAATCCTCTAGACTTGAGCCAGTCACATTTAACAGATCACCCAGTCTATCTTCCATTATCCTCAGAGGCAGCCTGGGCCTCACAGAATCTTTTCAATTTTGGCTTCAAATGGCTCAAGCTAAGCATTTCAAAAAGATTCATTAGGAAAATGATGTCAGAGGGTTAATATATTTTCCCCATAATATTACATATTTGCTATGTATTTTATAATATTATGTACTATAATATTATATAAGTATTATGTACTATGTTATATAATTGCTATGTATTTTAGTCATCCCATTCTCTTTGCACTTTGGTTTCAGTGACCAATTAGTCTTCATTATTTACTAATAGAATCAAGAAAGCAGCATTGACACGCGTAGAGCCAGTAGTCCTAGGTTTTCTTCTCTACTCCATCATTCATTACTTGCTTGTCCTTGGGTAAAACACATCCTCTCCAGGTCTCAGTTTCCATATCTGTAAAAGTGAGATAAAATTTTATCTTATCTAAAATGCTTGCTGAAAGAATAAAAGGGAAGGATATATTGACAAGGTATAAAGTAATATAAAAATATGAGCTAGTATAATTATTGGCATAATCACCCCCAAATGACTGAAGTTGACTTTTTACCTTATTGAGCTCATTGTTGAGTCACATGCTATGAAAGAGACTATTCTCTTCTTCAGCATTACTTGGCTGAGCATTTCATCATTCCTTTAGTTGGCTGCTTTGATTCACAAATCATTCTTGTCATTCTGAATTCTCTCCTCTTTACCACTACATAACTGATCCTGAGAGGTCCATTGAGCAAGAATATTAAATAGGGCACAGTGCTGATAAGATTCTCCTTCACCTTCTTCCAAGGACATTACTTCCACTGGATTCAGTTCATATTTACTTCCTCCTGTGCATATAATAGCTCAACTATAATTTTCCTTGCATATAGAAATTATTACAATTCCCCAGCCAAAAAACTAATAAAGGATCATTTTTTAAATGAATTAATGTACTAACCCTGAATAAGGATCTATACATTTTTGCATCTGTGAAATTATTTACATGTATTGATGATAATGCATACTGTCCTATGCTAAGTAGTAATTAGGTGAATAGTTCACCACAGACACTATCATGTGACTCTATGTACTGCTTCAGACAAAAAAAAAAAAAAAATTGAGCCTGATGCACCACCCCACTATTGGGAATTTCTTGAAGAACCCCATGACTTTCAATAGTCCTGATGTCTGAGTGCCACTTAGTAGAATCTGATGTGATGATGTTCTTGTTTTAGCCACTTTCAAACACACACACACACACACACAAAAGACAACTTGTCAGAGATGGAGGAAAGGGAAAGAAAAGGAGATGAGGGAGAGGACAATGATAAGAATAAAAATAAAGAGAAGAAAGAAAAAGGAGAAAGGAGAAGCAAAGGAAGAAAAGAAGCTGTAAAATATGAGGAAAAAATTACTGTGGGTTATAGGCGGCATTTTGGTGTATTTTCGAGAGGAATATTCATTTTAATATATATTAAACACATTAAGATTTTCTTTTTCTTTTCCATTTTTCAGTGCTCATTGACAATGCCTGGAATTGTGAATAATGAACATGTGTCAGAGTTTTCAAATTCAATAGCAAATGGTAGGGAATGCAGAAATGGTAACATTTTCTAAGATGAATACAAAGGCCTTGTTAAAAATGAACTATAGTGATGTTTTATGCCGAAAAATCACGTTTCAATATTAGAGCATCTCCATATTTCATTTTATATAATGAAAACTGTGAGCAGAATCATACTGAATATTTTCCTTGAGAGGTGCTTGATGCCCCTTCCAAATCTTGGTCCAAACTTCTTCCCACAGAAACCAAGTTCAACCCCATTCAAACTAATTGCACTCTTTCATGAGATGGTTAGAATTGTCAGGTTATCTCTGGTAAGATGATATAAACAGGGAAAGGTCATTGTCATAGGCTGTTGAACCAGAGATAGCAGCATGTTCAGTCCAGCCAATGAGCAGATAAGAGCAGCAGGAAACACTCAGACTATGTTAGTAGGTTATGTCTCCCTTCCTCCTAACAAAGTCTGGGTTTCAGGTATCACCAGAACAGAGATGACATAGTGAAGAAGAGACTGGCCTGGACAGATATGAAAAATGGCCCAAAAGGTAGAGATTCATTCCCAATTAAAAGGAAGAGGTATTATGATGATTATGGTACAAATCGTAAACCATCAGAGCAGCAGATGTGGCTTGATGCTGAATCATCTGTATGTTGAACAAAAATTTCATAAATCCCTGTCATAGAAACAAAGGGTTGGCCCAGTTATTGGGACAAGATCAATGGGATTAAGGAGGATTATAAACTCAAGATGTTGCTACCTTCCCCAATGTGGGCCTAGGGTTCCCAAATCATCTGATTTTTCTTGTTGAATTATAATATCTAACTTTCATGTAAAATTGCAATTTGGAACTGGTTGAAAATTTGAAGAACACTGTACAGACCAAACAGAACATTTCTGATGATGGTCAGTTTTAAATCACTGTAATCCTCTATGGAATTTAGCCCTTATTTCTATTCAGTCCCATACAGTTCTCTACTTTTTAGTGTATATTATTGTTTTCCTGTCAATTAAATTTTAGGCCAGGCTGTCATCTCATTACTGGTCATAGTTCTCATAGTATCCAATACTGCATCTAATAAATAAATTCATTGCATGTGATAGTATATTGAATGAAGAATAAAATGCAAAAAATATTGACATATTGCAGAAGGGAGTAGACAATAATAACTTTTCCCTAACATCACTTAGGGATTAAGAAAACATACCAGCAGGAAAAAAAATCTCTGTACCATTAAAGACAGGAGTGCAGCAACTCATTGTTTTAGGAAAAAAATGTACCTTAAAACAGAATCTGCTGGAAGGAACAACATGACCAATAACCCTGCTATTATTTTATGGGAGAAACATCTGTAAATGATTCACCACCTAACTGGAAATTGGAGAAAAGGGAGAGAGGGATAGGGAAGGGAGGGAGGGAAAAAGGAAGGGAGGAATTGAGAGAGAGAGAGAGAAAAGGAAAGGAAAGGAAAGAAAAGGAAGGACAAGGAAAGAAAAGAAAAGAAAAAGAAAGAAAAGAAAAAGAAAGAAAAGGAAAAGAAAAAACAAAGAGAGAAAAGCCAAAAGCAACATTGAGGCAGAGATTAAAAAGTAAAAGTTTGAGAATATTCCAATATTCCAATACATCAGACATAACCCCAAGCTATAATGTTTCCAGAGCCAGTTCAAAATGGCTGGTAAGAGCTGAGGTCTCCTATTTCTTCCAACATCTTGTCCAATAACTTCACACTGGTAGCTTGAAATCAGCTATGGTAGAAATACTAACACCATGGAAATCAGCAGATGATGCAAATAAGAGCTCCTTCCACCCTTACCCCCATACCACTTCCCAGCAGATTGTTAAACATTTACCAACATATCAATGTATCATATAGAATTTCCTGACTTCCTTTTGTTCAAAAATAACAATTGGGAATTTAGGGGTGTTGACAGTCAGCAGACAATGAAGTACCAGCCTGAGCAGCCTCAGCAGCCAACTGTCCCAAGTTCTGAGAGAAGCTCAGTACCCTGCCCTCCCCACCGCCCCACACTTCACTTGTATTCTTTTGCTGACTCCCCGACCTCACTGACGCCCAACTTTTTTCTTTTTTAGAACAACGTTACTCACCAGCCTCTGGCAGCAATAGCTGGGATAGGACTGGACTGTCTAGACCTATGGTAAGTTGCTGGTCAGTTACTAGACCTATCCCTACCTTCCCAGCCCGATTTATTACTACTTATGTGCCAGGGTGATAAAAGGAGAGACTGACAAGCCTACAATGAAAGAAGTGCCTCTCTTTAGAAACTTCTACCAGCCTATGAAATAATGTATTTTCATTCAGCTGGGATCAATGTGGATATGGCTCATTAAACAAAACCCCATAAAAGAAAAAGTAAATTTGGTAACAAGTATTTATTTTAATGAAGAATTCACCATAGGATAACATTAAATAACTAGCTTTCCAAGTGCACTTACATAAAATCTCTTCAAGAGCACTGCCATTATAGAAAGTGAGTTAATATTTAAGCTGAATATACAATGACCCTTTAGGAGAAAGAGTGCTTAACTACTGAGAATAATTGTGGGACTGCTTTAAAATTTAGGAAGTCACTGGTTTCTACAGCTCCACTATAATAATTTCTCTGTTCTGTGCTACAGCTGACCCATCAGAAAAGGTGCAACTGAAATAGAAGATGGGATCTTAAAGGGATAGAAGGAACTGGGAAAATAGACATAATTTCAAATTCTATTCCTTTGTCACCATAAATGGAATACTATTTATATATCAATTGAAATAGTCCTTGGACACATTTGCAACAACTCAGTAGCTTATGATTTCTAGAGAATATTGAAATTGGAATTCTGTAAATGTATGGCCATTAAAAATATTAAAGTTAGATAACAATGTTGTTATAAGTGCTGTCGAGTTTTCACTTGATCCAGTTTGTTTTGCTACTCATGAAATTCAGCTAAGCTTGTTAGCTTTTATATGATTGTTTGAAATTTAACCAAGTACTACTAAACAAATGTAATTTTTTTCTCCAATGCAGGAAAATTAATTCAGTGGGAGGTGGCAAGGAATAAGAGGAAAGAGAAGAAAGAAAAATTTAAAGAGGACTTTTTCTATGACAGATTGCATTAAGCAATTGCATGTGATTTTTTTCTAACTTTATCCCCCCAAAAAACAAAACAAACAAGCTTCAAGACATTTTAGTACATCTGTTTTACGAAAATGCAAACAAACTCAAAGAGGTTAAATAGCTTGTCCTAATTCACAGAAATGGTTTTTCAGTGTCAGATGGGATTTGGAGTCTATTTGAGTCAAAAACCTGTTATTTGGGTAGACACTGCTGATGTTCACAAAATAGTGCATATTTATTTTATAAAATTAGGAAACAATGAGAATATTTAAAAATTTAAAACATGGATTAATCAATTAACCTCAAGGTGCTCATGGTTTATGTATAATTATTGTCTTTCAGTCTTTGTTCTATGTATATTTTTCTGATTTATAACATTCTGTTTTTCTTCTTGTGAAAAGAATATATCTTCATTGCAGAAAATGCAGAAAAGTATAGAGAAAGTAAAAGCCATCTATTATTTGCTATAGTTCCTGGGCCAGGCACACACAATAGATCATTAATAAGTACTATATTTTTCTATTTATTGTTTTTCAAGTTAGAATTATACTATATATGTATAGAATTCTGTAACAATTTAATAGACCCCTTGCAGGACATTTGGTCCTGTCCAAAATTCTCTATTGAGAATTTTGGTCCATGATTCATTAAATATTTAGCTTTGTTAAAGCTGTATTTACATTATTTTTATTGTAGTTCATGATGAAATTTGGATTTCACATTTATTCTTGTTCTTCCTAGTCATGAAGTTCAGCAGAATTACTCTTAAGTCAGTGAGTGATTGCTCTCATGTATACATTGGCCTGATTATTGGCTTTACGTCCATTATATCTGTCAATAATTTCAGTTATATGAATTGGATTTTGTCAGAATTGTCATGAAGCTGGTGGCCATATTTGAGTGTGACCACCAAGAACCTGAGTGATAATTGTTCATTTCTGCTGTTCATCATTTAATGCTTAAATAAATCTCTAAATTGAAGGATGATGCACTACTATCAGCTTTTGGAATTTGCTATGCCAGCCTTCCACCATGTTGTTTGTCCTGTGTTCACCATTCAGTTCTGATGTATAAATATTCCAAGTTTCTGGTGGAAATCTTAGAACTTGTGCTATTTTGCCCCTGTCAAGCCTTCCATGGACATATACTCTCTCAACATAATCCATTAGGTCATCTAAATGTTCTTCTGCAATTTCCACAATGTACTCAAAAGTTTCACTTACATCTTCCAAAGGCACAAATTGAAATACAGACAACAGGTATGCACAATTATGGGTATTATTTTCTGTTGTCATATACTCGGGTATTAGACACAAAGAAGACGTTTTTCACCACAGTGATTACACAGTTACTTCTGCATTTGACAGGAGTTGCTGAACCACATTGATATTTGCAATCTCAAAATTCATTATGCAATGAAGGGTTAATGTTGAAATTTCTTCCCGTGTAAACAAAAGCACTCTTTCATATGTATATCTGTAAGTGTCTTCTTGCCTTTTTATTGCTAGTGCATAAATCAATGGCATAGTATAACCCAATAGTACACTGTGCACAGTAAATAACTGAGTAAACTGTGTTGGTGCCATCTTGAAGGTACCATGGCTGAGTAATGTTGCACTGGCACTTCAGTGTCAAATACAGTCATAACTTGTGTGAAAAAGAATTATTTCCTCATCTTGAGCATTGGGATCGTACATAACAAACGGGTCTCCACATCTGGTCACTTCCTACTCCTCTGGAATTTCAACTCCATGCAATGAAATTGGGTTGGGGGATTGACGTTCGTTTTGAATTCTATTTACTTGCTTCTTTGATGAGTTTCTTTCTGGTAGTATTAACAGGACCTGTTCATCATGAATATCATGGATAGGTCTTCATAGTACCTGTGATGGTGTTGCATTTGGTTCTTCTTCTGTGTGTTGTTTTAATCTTTTTAGGGTGTTCCTTACTTCCCTTCAACATCAATGTTATGGTGATGTTTTCCTGCCTCATCTTGAATGATTGTAATGTTATCCAAATCCTGACCAGTTGTACATGGGACATTGAAGATTCTCCTCTTTTCACAACTTCAGTATCTTTAGTACTATCTCTGTTAAGTATTGGAAATTGTAACAAAAACCATTATAATGTAACTTTGGCTTTTCTTTTTGTGAGTATACTATTTCTGCCATATTCTGCTGAGAATTTTCAAATAAAGGTGTCATATTTCTAAGCAAGAGAAGAAGGGTTATTTCTTTTCTTTTGCAGGCATCTGACCAGTGGTCACTGGTTTACTAGTTGTGGAACACTTACTAATTAATATCTTATGGATTCTACACCCTGTTCAATCAGCCAGTACGTAGGCACCAGCTGAGGGCTTGGTGGTCCACGTTAATTGACAGGTAAGCGTGGGAGTCACACCAACTCAAACCTCTCCAAATAGCAGCAGGCACTTCCTGCACTATTGCAATCGTACCTCTATAGGACATCAATTCAAGGGAAACATTGCCTATTAACCCTGGGCAATGGGATAGTTGTAGGGGGGTTAATTAGATGCCCAGTATCCCACTTGTGGCAGCTATGACACCTGACCACTACGGTAGGAGATCCACACCCCTTCTCACTTCTCCCAAACAAGGGAGTCACTTTATAAAGTGTTACCTCAAAGTATTTTCCATCTGTTTTACACGGAGGCTTGACCAAGCTCCTCTTTTCAAATTCCACCCTTATTGAGCAACCCAGCCACATCCAACCAAATGCCCACTAAAATATTAACACACCATGCATCACAAGGTCCCATCCTGGACTTATCCTCTGTGCATTTCTCTAACTGTAGGACTCTTTCTTGGTAAGCATAGTTAATATAAATTCTCCTCTTCTACAAGATTTGAACCCCAACACATCTACCTACCCCATGTGCCATTACCAGCTAGGCTACTGAGGCAAGAAGGGTTGTTACTGGCAATACAGACATAACACAATTATTGGACCAATAAAACATGATGGTTTTCTTAATGTATTAATTCTGTAAACCAAAAGTATAAATAAATGTTATAGGCTATTTGAACCCAGGGATGTTTTCTAAGTGTGGAGGTTTTACCAGGACCAAATATCAAAGATCATTTGGCATGGACCAAATATGCTCATGGACTTTTTGATAGGGCCAGATTTCAAGAACATTTTGGTGTGGATCAAATGTCTCAATGGACATTTGGACAAGATCACATGTCCATTAATCAACAGATCATGAGTATGCTTTGTAAAGACTTCATGATTTTCATGGTTTGAATTTACCCTAATTTATGGAAACATTCCCTTTCTATTAGAAAGTTAGGTCATTTTCAGTTGTTCATTACTTTAAATAATGCTGCAATGAATATGCTGACTCATAGCTCTTTAGTTCCATCTCAAATCATTTTCATAGGGTAAATTTCTACAAGTGAATCATTAGATTAAAGCAGCTGAGAATTTTTTTAAGTCCTTGATACATATGGGCCAAATGGCTTTCCAAAGTGATTGTACCAATTACAATCCCACCTGCAGAGCCTTGGAGTGATTTTAGCTATAATAAGGTTTTTATATTGATCAAAATTTGTTCCCTCTTGTTATTATTTCTAAGGACTCTGCTCTTTTTTTCTTAGCACTTAAAATTTGTAAGTCTTTCTGCTTATTTGTTTAATGTAAGCCTCTCTTATTAACTGTAACCCTGGTGAAAATAGGAAATGACTCTATTTTTTTCACCATTAAACAAGTATTTGACATAGGGTCTAACAGAGATAACAGTATCTAGTTTCTTGAATAAAAGGAGAAATTTGTTCAGAAGAGGATTATTTTTCTGAGTATATAAGCACCAGAATCAACTAAACAAGATAATAACTCTGAAAGAATTTTTTAAAATAATCAAGTTTTTTAAAAAATTATCATCATAATAAAAGACGGATTTGCTCTGGAATTCAGCATGTGGTCTGGTCCCAGGCTCTGGAAAAGTAGACAGTAATGTCACAGCAGCCCAACCCATGTGTGATGCACAAGGTATTGCAGATTGCAGTGAGCTCCCACTGTGCTCTCATGGTAGGAAGTGAGGAGAGGGAGGGGGAATAAGGGGGTGGTCTCATTATTTGCACACGAGTTATGATGTTTCCATTAGGTATTTATAAGTATAACCCAAACAAAGCAAAGACCACACTCTTAGGAGCCAGGTTCCTCAGTGTCAGTTGGAAAGAAACAACACTTACAAAATCATTAAAGAATAATATTGATTTTTGCAACAAAAGCAAAAATTAGACAAAATTTGTGGGATGGTCCCATATGTAACTATATTACTGTGTGTGTGTGTTTATTCAAAGGACGAGCTTTTCTCTTGCCCTTGGGTAAAAGCCTTGAATGCTCCATGAATTTCCTAGTCTTTTATGATATTATTGATAGTCACTTAAACTGAACACTGCTAATAAGTTTTGTGGTCACTTTAAATTTCCAAATACAGGCTTGATTCAGAAATCAGAATGCCTAGTCCAATATATAACACAGCACACACTTCAATTTTCCTGGCTTCAGCTAGGACCTTGTATAAGGCTTATTCAAGGACTTCCTTCAAGGAAGGGAATGTGGCCTATTTTTTTTCTCTCTCTCCCAAAAACCCCCTCTCCTACTTTTCAGATCTTGTTATTAATCTCTAGGGGATGGGGCATGAGCACAGAGGAGGAGAAGCCAATACAGACATTTTTTATTTGTGTTATTATGGTCATATAGCTCTGGGTTTTCTGGATCCTGGTGGATGTGTGAAGCAGTCTATTTCTCCTGCAGCCACTATGAGGTTCTCTCAGAGCCTGCTCTGATTGGCCCCTCCAAGTGAACTCTGTGAATATAGGCAAAGTCCTGTATTGCTCCAGCTGCCTGATTCTCCCCTACACAAGGACTCTCTCCAGGTTCCATTAACCTTCCAGGCAGTTTTCTTGAGCCAGAATTCAATGGCTCCTCCTTACTCCACCCATGACATACATCTGTTTTCTGAAAAACACTTATAAATCCTTTGCTCCCACAAGTGGGCCACAGTGCAGGAGCTCCACCCCTTTGCTTTCCCCAATGCAGCACAGACACCTGCTTCCCTCCTCTGACCCTGCAGGAGGTGGCATCTCTCCTTGTACTTGGTAAGCCTGTGGAAGTCTTCACCCTCTGGTTGAAGGAAGGAGACAGGCAGACCCTGCTTCTCTACCTACTTCATTCCCTCTGGAACCCATATTTCCTTCACTTCTCTTTGGGGGTAAAAATAATGATGTAGATCTCTTCTTTAGGTACAATGAAGAGCCCAACATTGCCAGGTACCTAAAGGTCACCAAAAGTATATAACATTTTTAAGCTGAAAGGAGTGGGGGGTAAGAGAATGTTAAGGAAGATGGATAAAGACTGGCAGGGTGGCTAGAGCTGAGGAAGTGTGAGTGTCTGGTATCAAATGCTACACAGAAGTTAAATAGTCTAAGGATTGAAAGAAGGCCATTTGAAGGAAAAAAATAGGAAAACAGCATTGCCCTTTGAGAGAACTATTTTGGCAAAGTGGTAGGGGTCAAAGTGAAAATTAATATATGCATTTCTTTATTACTCTCCCCAAGTTCACACCTGATACAAATTTAGGCACAATTGAATTTATTCAGGATGCTTCAAGCCTTTTTTTTTCTTTTTTTTCCCCTAAAGGTGCATCCTTAGGATGTAAACCTGGCTTTCTTTTTCCATGTCCATCCATTCATTGGACCATTTATTAGTTCATCCATATGTCCAGGCCTCTAGTAAGTCTCCAGCATAAGCCTTTCCCCTGCCTTTACATGCCTGGCCAAAATGAAGCTGTAAACAAACACAGTGTGACAACCCTCTTCCTATCGCATGTGCTTCTGTATCTACTGTGACCGCCTCAGAATAAAATTATCCCTTTACCATTCAAGTTCTTTTTATGTGCTCTATTATGTTCATTTCTTTCCATCTGCACATTTCTTATCTTGTGAAATAGAGTTAAGACCTATACACTTGAGGGATGGACTGTGTCTTATGCAAAGTCTCCACACAAAGCTGTCTGCCTTAATTTTAAGCATTCCATTTTTTTCCCCTTTCCTACAGGGCAAAGTCTAAAGCTCTGAGCATACCCTACAACTCCATTATGTTATAACTAGTTGTAACATAATTGGAGTTTTATGCATCAAAGCTTTGCACATGCACAGATGGAAAGCAAATTCCTGGAATTCCCTTAGTAACCATGATTTAGGCTTAGTTGCTCAATACAGAAATATTAAGTATTAATTGTGTGCCAGACACCAGACACAAGAACTATCTTTAAGGAGCTTGCATCATGCTGCTTGTATTAGTTTTCTGTTGCTGCTCTAACAAATTAGCACAAACTCAGTGGCTTTAAAACAACACAAAGTTATTTTCTTAGAGTTCTGGATCAGAAGTCTGAAATGGTTCTCCCCAGGCTCAAAACAAGGTGTTGGCAGGGTTCCATTCCTTCTGGAGGTTCTGGGGGAGAATCTGTTCCCTTTCCTTTTCCAGATTCTAGGGGCTGCCTGTGCTCCTTGACTCATGGCCCCCTTCCATCCTCAAAGCCAGCAATGGTCAGCATTCAGACCATATATCACATTACTCCAACCTTGCTTCCACCATCACATCTTATCTGACTCCACCTTTTCTGCCTTCTTTCTCTACTTTTAAAGGCCCTTGTGATTGCGTTGAGCCCACTTAGATAATCCAGGATAATTTCCTTACTTTAAGATCAGCTGAATATCAACCTTAATTCCATCTGCAGCCTTAATTCCCCAAAGGCATGTATTGTAACACACTCACAGGTTCTAGGACTTGGTATGTGGACATCTTTGGGAAGCCATTATTCTACCTACCATACTGATAGTTTGTCGTACATGAGTAATATAAAATGTTTTATGATGTAAGAGAAGTCTATGTAGAGGGAAGTAGAGCAGGAAGACAGAAAGGATCCTGTGATCATTTCTGGCTGGTAGAGAGTCAGTTATTATTCTAAAATGAGATGTCATTGGAATCAGAGTCCAAAAAATGGTATAGTTTCTCACCAGGCTAAAGAGATAAAACAGTGTTAGAGAAAAGTAATTCTCAGCAAAGAGGACAGCAGGAGCAAAAATGCTTATTCATGAAACAGCATGACAAGTTAATGCAAATTGAAATAATTTTAAAAACTGTGCAAGAGTGAAGTGTACCAAGATATAAAATTAAAGAAGAAAGCAGTGGCCATTTCAGGGAAATCCTTGCATAATACATTGAAAAGGTGGAACTTTGTCTTGAAAATAACTAACATTTGAGGGTTTTTTAGCAATAAATTGGTACGATAAGGTTTGTGTTTTTAGAACAATCACTCTAGAGTAATGTCGGACTGGAGGTAAGGAATTCAGCTGTGTTTCAGTAAGGAAATAATGAGGGCCTGAACTGAGGGAGTTGCAGTGAGGATGGAAAAAATAATTTGATGAAAAAATGATGAGTAAAATTTGTTAGACTTGGTGACTGGAGTGAAAGAGGGGAAAGTTTCCAGGGTGACTCACAGGGTTTTGTTTTGAATGACTGGTATGATCCAGTGAAAAGGGATCTTAAGAAGAAGAGCATGTTTAAGGTTGAAGATAGAGTTGAGTTCTATTTATTTTAAATACTTGTAGGAAATCCAGTGATGATATCCAGGAGGCAGTTAGTTGTACTGATCTAGAAAATAAGACATATGTGGGCTAGAAGTTTAGATATAAGAGAGATTATTATACAGATGTTAGTTGAGGCAAAGAAAATGTTGAGCATAAAGTGAGAGGAAAAGCTGACCAAGGACAGAACCCTGAATATCACCGATATTTATAGGATGGGTAGAATAAGGGGATGCAGCTCAGGAAACTAAGAAATATTAGGGAATATGAGGAGAAACTGAGAGAGAGGAAAAAACTGTTGTGGAAGTTAAAGAAAGAAAGACTTTCAAGAAGGGAGTGATCAATAGTGTCAAGTGTCAGAGGAAGGTCAAGTAAGGAGATGATGATTAAAGCCCATTGGACTTAGTGATTAGGAGGACATTGCTGACCTTTGCTAGTACTATTGAAGAGATGGAACAGAAACCTAATCACAGTGAGTTAAAGAATAAACTGGTGGTAAGCAAGTTAAGACTATGCTTTCAAGCGTTATTAGCTTTGAAGGAGGAGTTGGCAATAATTAGAATCAAAAGAAGTTAGTTTTGTTGTGTTTTGTTTTGCAGATAAAGACACAAGGATTTCAAATCTTCACTCCTCCATGAAATTCTTTCCAATTGCTTCAAAACGAATTGAGTGCTTCTTTCTCTGAACTCCCATAAAACGGCACATACCACTGTGAACTTCTCAATAACACAGACAATATCCTGCTCCTTTTTGTATCCTCATGCCTGGTGCATGGAAAGAGGTCAATAAACATTTTTTTTTAAATGAATGAGTAAATGAATGAATGAATGAATGAATGAAAATTTGTTGATTGGGTGATCTAATTTTAGAACACAAATATGATCACATACGTTGGTTGAAAAATAGATTTCAGTGATGTTGTTTGGTCACCGGACACCAAGAAATACAATGCTAGGCAGTATTCAATATATTTCTTTATAAGCAACAAACAATAACTGGCAGAACATTTTCCACCTTAGGGATTTAATTTTCATTACAACACTCTCTTTATTGCTCACACTACCCTTTGTAATAAGTAACCTGAAGTTGAAGAGTACTGGAGAGATGATTCTTTGGAGGAAGTTTCACGTTGCTGTACAATTCTTGCTTCCTGGCCCTTACCAGCCTCAGGGAATAAGTGGGAATACTTTCTTCCCATGTTAAGCCTAGTGAAGGAAGGACTTCCTGGGCACCCCTTGGAGGGCTTGGCATATTCCCCTGAAATTTGAGGTATCTAACTGTCACCTAAGAAAGACTAAAGGGAAAAGGGATACTTGCTTAGAGCCAGAGAGAAGAGGAGTAGATGCACTAGAAGCCAGGTGCACTTCCACCAATGGTTAGGTGAGAGTGTGTGCTTTGTGAGTACAAGATGCAGACCCTTGAGTAGAGAGCTGGCCTAAATCAACTCTATAGGGGTCCTACTGAAAAGCACTACTGGAGAAGAGCCCTGACAGCACTGTGTGGGGTTGTCCACTAGAGAGAGGCTCAGGGAATGGGGACAATGGTATTGGGATGTGTGGCAAACTATGAGCCAACTCCCATGTCAACGGAACAGCAGGAACAATTGGGTTCCAGAGTGAGGTGAGAGTGTATGAAATAAGACAATAGCAGTGGATAGTGGAGGATTCAAGAGACATTTTGAAAGTAGAGTAAGCAGAATTTGATGACCTATCAACTGGGGGATATAAGTGAGGAGATCAAAGGATGACACTCAGGTAACATGTGATGTCATTCAGGCAGACAGGACATCCAGGAAGAGAAGGATTGGGAGGAGAGAAAATGAAAAATCAGCTTATTTTTAGATATATTTTCATCCTTGATGTTTTAGTCACAAGTCAGGAGCAGTTAGCAAAATATTTCAACATTGTGCAGCCAGACTTGCTTTTTTTTTATTATTATTATGGTAAGAACACTAAATACGAGAGTTATCCTCTTAACACTTTTAAGTGCATAATCCAGTATTGTTGACTATAGTACATTGTCATACAGTATATCTCTAGAACAAACTTTTATTGTGTAACTGAAACTTTATACGTATTGAATAACAACTCTCCATTAAAGCCCTAAAATTTTAGTCCAGGAGAACCCTCTTCCTGGCTTGTAAACAGCTGCCTTCTTGCTGTGTCCTCACATGGTAGAGAAAGGAAACTCTGGTGTCTCTTCCTCTTCTTATAAGAGTGCTCCATTCCCATCATGAGTGCTCCATTCTCATGACTTCATCTAAACCTACTTACTCCCAAAGGCCCCACCTCCTAATACCATCATACTGGGGGTTAGAGTTTCAACATACAAATGAGGGGGAGGGCACAAACACTCAGTCCGTACATTCTTCTTCTCCTTCCTTTCTTCCCAGGTTTGACCTATGTCCTAGAAGTTGGGGAGGAATTTAAATATATTCTGGAAATGGGCATGGAGGTCAGGAGAGGACAGCTGATTCCTAGTCATCATTATCTCTCTTCCATGACTTTCAATACGATATAATTCATGGCATCACTCCCTCGTGTGTGCTCAGGTCCCCAGGACCACCCAGCGTTAATTCTCTTTTCCTGAATGTCAAGGGCCCTTTGAGATCTACAGGCAGGCCTGCTCTCAGATTTCTCAAGCTCTTCCTGTGGGTTCAAGAACTCTATCTATGAATAAGTTCTGCGGATGTAGCATAGAGCATGCTGACTACAGTTGACGATACTGTATTGTTTGAAAGATGCTAAGAGAGCAGATTTTAAAAGTTATCACCAACACACAAAAAAAGTGTAACTATAGGAGGTGATATATGTGTTAACTAGCCTTATTGTGGTAATCATTTCAAAATACATACATATATCAAATCATTCAGTCGTTTACTCTAAACTTACCCAATGTAATATGTCAATTACATCATAATAAAGCTGGAAAAGAAAATAACTCTATCTATACTGTTTTCCTCACACCATACGGTAGTGGATAACTTTGTAGGGGAATAAAATTTTCCCTTGACCCTCTTAGGGTCCTTGGCTGGGTTAGAAAGTTAGACTGACAAAGACTAAAGAGATAAAAGATTAACAGGAGAAAATCATGCAAACGTACTTAATATTAGTTTTACAAGACACAGGAAGCTTCATAAGGAAATGAAGACTTGAAAAACAGTTTAAATCTAAGGGTTTTTTTGCTAAGTTTGATGAGGTGTGGAAAGTCACGGGAAAACGTGATGGGATGAAAGTGAGCTAAGTGCGGTAAACTTGGCAAGTCCTGTACTTTCAGATTCCCCTCTTTGTTCCTTCTTCTTCAGAGATAAGGATGCTCCTTTCCTCTGAACAGAAGGCAGGCACCTCTCACATGATTGTTTTATAACTCATAGGAAGGTCAGAAAATTCTTCCTGCACATGCCATTTCTCAAATCCTTCAGCTTGAAATATTCAATATGCCAAGGTGCCATATTTGGGAGTAGTGTGTTTTGAATCCCATCACCTTGTAAGGCTATCTTCATGCCCATCTCTTAGGTGCTTCTCAGCCTTTGTTGCTCTTCTCCTCTAGCAATATGCTGGCCTCAGACTTCTACATCAGATACACAGCCTCCCCAGACTACGCTCAGGAAAGGCAAGTACAGTTTTCTTCACTCTGAGATTCCCCTCACACGGACCTGGGTTTATATTTTCTACCTACACAAGCCCAAGGATTCTATGCTAATAGAGGACACTATGCAAAACCCACATGATTATCAACTGCCTTTTTGCTCTACTCTTCCTCCTCCATGTGAGACAAAAACTCTTTGACCTGCTCTAGGAAGAGTGTATAGCCCCTTTCCTAGAAGGAGTTGGGGCAGGAGACTAATCAGGAGTCTGTACTTACTATTATGCTAAACACTGACTCTTAATATTGAAAAACACTTTTCATTGAGGAATCGGGTCTACCACAACATTGACACTACACTATTTGGAGAAACCCAGAGGCTCACATTTTGACTCTTTGTTCTCTCCATATTGTCCCTACCTGAGAAGGGTAATAGAATGGCCATACCTCTGCCTAAATGGGGGGGGGGGGGAGCAAATATTAGGGAAGAACCTTTAGTTAAAAATCTCAGGATTTTGTCTGAGACATGTCATAAGAGCACATAGGAGCCCTCTCGGTGTTGTGGCCGCAGCAAACGTGGCTCAAGCTTTGATCTCACTCTTTAAAGGTTTTCCACACTTAGAAAGTGTTTCTATTTCCACACCATGTTTCCTAACTCCCACCCAGTTAAGTGAGATCCACTGCCTTATTAGAGTTTTCAGAATGTCAGTAATTAAGTAACCAGGATCGCTGTGCCTCTGAGCCAGAATTAGAGACTAAATCACCCAGGTCATTGGTTTTAGGGATGTCAGGGTGAGCACACTTCCCCATCACATCCTTTCCTGCCATCCCATCCTTGAGAAAATATTTTATGCATTATTTTTAATTGAATTAAGAAAATGTTTATACCATTTCCTTTTATAAAACAACAGTCGGCCTCACAGTGGGATGCTGATGTTGTTGAGTCTCTGCTTAGAGGATATTATAGAAAGATTGAGCCCCCTCCCTGGCTGTCTCTCTCCCTCCCTCTTCCCCCCATTGAATTGTCAGGAAAATTCTCTTTGCCTCTCTCCAAAGGCACCTCAACAGCTGTGAACTCCTGACCTAATTGTTCTAATGGCATTCCCAAGCTCCCCTGCTCAAGGCCAGAGAAATCACAGCCCTTTGGACCTCTAGCCAGTAATTCATGGTACTTAGTCAAACTCCTTCCCCCACCCCTTCAGGCCCCCTCCTGCTTCCCTCCCACTCCCTCCTCCTGTCCTCTTGCTCTCATGCTCTGCTCCTTCCTCACACCAGTCTGAAGCAGCTTGATCACCTGCCAACTGGTATTGATTTTTGCTTCCCAATCTCCAGGCTGGATGGAAGGAAAAGATTAAAAACAGTTTGTCAGTTTGAAGTTGAATAAGAATTCGGCACAAGGGACGTCTTAGAAATGTGAGGAAGTGGCGGGAGAGGTTGAGAGTGTGGGCAGTCAAGGCCGAAGCAAGTCTGAAGGGAGTTTAACCCTTTATCCCAACCAGCCCCAGAATTTCTTGGAGAGGATTGAGCTATAATCTTACACACTCCCTTTTTCCTGTGTCTCATGCACTCAGATCCTCTCATGATTTTCTCTTAGCCCACAATATCAGCATAGATTTGATTGGGGCTATCCCAGGTCCTAGGACACCACCCTCGTCAGCTCACCAGATCCCTGATACCTCCTGTGGGGTCAATTGGTCCTCACAAGGAGGTAACGTCTGTAGCTTCTCAGTTGTCGGGGTCACTGGTCCTGTACATCTGAGATCTGCCGGGGGACTCTGTTAGTATTCATAGAGCAGGGTCCGCTGCTGTCCTTGTCAAGATAGAGCAGGGAGACCAGAGAAATTTGCCCTTCGAAAAAATGAGAATCGTTGACTCATGAAGGATCTTCTTGGTTTCTTTGTCAGCTATAGAGATAACAAATGATTTACAAACATCAGTAGAAAATCTGAAGGGCCAGAGCACAGAGAAACAGCATGTGAAGTCAAATTCAGGGCACTAAAATTTGACTCACTTAACAGCCAGGTTACCAGTCTGCTAAAAGCTCAGGGGCTGAGCTAAAGCAGGAGATTTGCCTTTCTCTCCTGTGTAAGCACAACAGTTAGAACCAGGTCAGACCAACTTGAGGCCAAGGAGGCAGCAAATGGGAGATTTCTGCACAATAATGAAGGCTATGCCAATTATACAAAACATAGCTCACTGACAGAAGAAAATTCCATCTTCTTTCCTTGTTCATTTCTACAGGATTTGGTATCAATGATTTGTACAGTGTGTAGCATAATCAGACAGAAATCAGTCTTGTTAACATGAAAGTCCATATGGTGGGCTATTCTAATGGTTTTGCCCACTTTGTACTCTAATATTTTGTCACTAATTATCAAGTGTGTTCTATCTTATCCAAGTAGTCTTTATGTGTAAAACATAATACCTAGCAGTGCTCTATGTCAGTATCTCATGAAGACAACAAAAAGATATGTGAAGAATGATTAAAATAATGCTGCCTATTAGGAATTCTACTCCATTTATTCAAAATATTTAAGCAAAATCAATAATAAGTAGGAATCTCTAGTTCTTCCTCATCACTCTTGCTATGAGAGGGAGTCTGGTCCAGATAGCTTTCTGTTTGTCTCACACATTCTTTGCTTCATGCCGTAGGCTTTGCCATGTCAGTTACTTTTTCCAAGATCTTTAATACTTGATCTCAAGTTTATCTTTTGCACATGTTCTAACTGTTATCTCTGAGTCCTGACTTTTTCACTGGGAAACTGAATTTTCATTGCTTGAAATGACAACATATTATAAAGCTATAATAATGTAAACATTATAATACCAGTGTAAGCTATCTAGTGGAACAGAATTTCAGGGAAAAAAAATATGGCATTCTAAAATAGTAGTGAAGTATGATTATTTAATTAATTAGTTCTGAGAAAATTAGTTAACTCTTCAGAAAACATAAACTTTCTTTAACACCAAAGTAAAATTTAGCTAAACTATCTAGTACAGCATATAAAATAAGACATTATGGAACTGTAAGTAATATAATTAGATAATCTTTTCAAAGCAAAAAGAAAAAAGAAGGAACAAAAACCTAATCTATTTAAACTTCTGCATATGAAAAAAAATACCATAAACAAAATAAAAAAGCAAGTGTGAAAGTGGGGAAATATTTTAACTTATATGAGAAAGAAAAAGGTTACTATCCCTATTACACAAAGATTAAGATCCTTAATACAAAAACAGTTCTTAAACAACAAGAAAAGTAAGTATGTAAAAAAGGAATAAAAGACTTGAAGAATGAACATACACATGAATGCATACACATTTCAAACACACAAGAAAGAACCAAAATCATGAAAATATAGTCACCCTCATGATAGATCAAAAATGTGCAATTTTTTTAAAGAAAAGTGAATAATATTTTATTTATCAAGTTGGTAAAGCTTTTTTAAAGAGATAATTCCCATGTAAGAGTAGATTTAGGGAAGAAAGTTACTGTATTATTATAATTGAATTATAAATTACAGTAATACAAATTTTAAGAGTAATTTAAAATTATGCAATAAAAGTTGTATATCTCAAACTTCTAAATAATCTCTTACACAACAATTTCATATACAATATAACCTAATAAGCACATGTGAAAAAAAAATACAGAATTGCACATTTCAGTTAAAAAAAAACACAAAATTTTACAAGCAACTGTAGCATCTAATAACAGTTAATTATATTATGTTATATTCCATATGTTACCACTAAAAATCTTGTTTCAGAAGAATATTTGATGAAATGAAAACAATTGAACAATATATTGACAATATACTGTGGAATTAAGTTGGGTTATAAAATAATCCTGCAGTATTAACCCAGTTTTCAAAACATGTATGTGTGTGTATATGAGGCTATAAACAAAAATGCTAACAAGGACTATTGATTAAAGAAGATTTTTAAGCTTTTTTTCTATTAGTATCTATATTTTCTGGATAAAAATTATAACCTTCATAATAAGAGAAAAAAATCATATTTTAAAATCCCAATTATTCAATCCAAGGGACTTTGAGAATGACATTTTAGAGTTGTCAGATTTGACGAGGTGGGAAAACTACGTTTCTAAAAAAATGTAGTTTTATAATTTTTGTTTTTAAATGCTTAAATATCTTTCATTTATTTGGAGATGCAAACCTTTTCCCACTGTTGATTTCTGCATGCTACCTTAAAATTCTGCCAGTATTTCTAGGAAGCATGGACTGTGAATAATCAAGCCTGACATCTAGGTATGATTTTAAAGAAACCACTTATGAGGAAGAGTTTCCAAATTATGAAGGATTTCAAATTGCTAGATAATAAGCACATATGCCTTTCCTTTCCTATGTAAGGAAATATAAAACTGTAACTCAATAGATACAAACTTATGTGCAAAGTTTGGTTTTGAGTATGTAGGTTCAAATAAAGTATCTGAAACTTCTTATTTGTGGAATCATGGGTTGGCCAAAATCTCTCTGTACATTGGTTTTCTCATCTGACAAATGCATTGATAATAACACCTCACAAGATTGTTGCAATGATCAAGTGTGATTACTCTTGTGAAATCACTTTAACAGGTATAATACATCATAGAAAATATTTGTCATAATTGAGAAATATACATATGTTTAATTTTTTCATTGAATATTATTGATTATCTACTATGCAGCAGGAAGGGTTATAGATCTTTGGGATACATTATTAAATAAAGCCAAACAGTCCCTGTTCTCATTTTCAGTGAGAGAAGACAGGTAAGAAACAAAGGTAAATTTGAATTGGGTTGGTGATAAGTATTGTGAAGAAAAATATAGTTCAATTAATGGGCCAAGAAATGCAGGAAAATCTTACCTAAGAGAAAAAAAAAACAGCTGGAAAAAATATAATTTAAAACTATTGATGCAATTGAAGAACCAATAAGATAGTAGGGAATTATCAGAGCAGGAGAGCAGAGACCTAGGGAGTTGAGTGCTATGTACATATCACTTTTTTTCTGGGGCTTTAGCCTATTCCAGAGGGGGGGCTAAGGACTGAGCTGTGCTTTTAAAAGCCACACAGGGCTATGGGGACACGAATTAGAGTCTGGGACCTAGCAAGCAAGAAGACTTTATCCTGGTAACCACCTCCCCCTCTTTGGGTTGGGATCTGGAATGTGACACCGAAGAGTGAGAATGAATTGATAAAAGACCACTCTTGAGGTGACTGCAGCTCAGATTCTAATAGATTCAATCTCTGAATTTGGACTAAGCTGATGCTGCATTGCTATTGCTTCCAAACCCTGACTGAAGTAAATTTAAATCTTCACCGGAAGAATGTAAAAATATCTGATCTCAAATTATTGCTGCCAACAATTTTATAAATAAGATATTCAGCATAAAATCAAAAGTAACAAAACACTACAGGAAATCAGATATACCAAATAAAAGCCAACAGAAACAACAGATAAGAGAAACAAGCCAGCAGGATGTGCCAATACTGGAGTTATCAAATACTGACTTTAAAATAAAATGCTTATTATTTTCACAGAACATGCATAAGATTGAGAATTTCAGCAGAGACCTAGAAACTATAAGACAAGAAAGCAAATGAAAATTCTAGAATTAAAAAATTTTATAATAACCAATTTGGGTTGAGAAAAGGTCAGACATAGCCCAAGAAAAAACTATGTGAAATGGAGGGTAGGTCAAGAGAAAAATAACAATTCTAAACGTGTATATACCTTAGAAAATAGGATAAAGCTATGGAGAGCAAAAAATGAAAGAACCATAAGAAGAAGCAAAACTATTTGCTTCATTCTAACATATCTAACTCAGTAATTAGCAGAAAAAATGAAACACAAATATCAGTAGAATTAAATAGTTAACTTTATACTAGCAAAGGAGATTTTAAAATGTCCGTAAGATGTATAAAATATGCAATACTAGAAAACTTGCCTTATTATGTATAGAATAACTGCAAAATAAATACCTTCTGTAGCAAAGAATACTTATAAAAACTAACCACATAGTGATCATTAGGATAGTCTCCATGAATTTCAAAGATTGAAATCAATACAGAGAATGCTCTTTACAATAGTGAAATAAACTAGTATTTTTTTTTTTAATGGGGAAAAAACTCTCCAAACATCTGGAAATTAAGAAATACATTCCAAAATAACCTATGGATTAAAGAAAAAATCATAATAAAATTATAAAATATTTTTAACCAAATGATAATATAAATCATACATATCAAATCTTTTGAGATGCAATTAAAACAATTTTATAAGAAAATTTTACTTCTATAAGTGTATATATTAGAAAAAAAGAAAGGCTAAAATCAAGAACTTAATATCCACATTAAGAAATTAGAAACTTAGCGGCAAAGTTAAACTCAAGGAAAGAAAGGAGTTAATAGGAATAGACACAAAGATATAATACAGAGAATAAACAAAGCCAAACTTAGTTATTTGAAAAAAATAGTAAAATTAATAAATTCCTACCAAGACTGATCAAGGAAAAAATAGAAAAGGTACAGATAATCAATAATCAAATGTAATTTTAAAATTGTATGAAAAAATATATGCAAATAAATTTGAAATTTAGATGAAATGAAAATGTATATTTTTTAAAAGTACAATTTACTAAAAATTACATAAGAAAAAAAAGACAAAAGATTTGAATAATCCTAAAAGTACTAAAGAAATTCAATCCTCTATGTAAAATTTTTGCCAAAGAAATATATAATCCCAGATGATTTATTTCACTGGTTAATTCTTACAAATATTTGAGCAAGAAATAACATCAATCTTAAACTTCTTCAGAGAATCAAAGAAAGAATATTCCTAAATCAATTTTATACAATCAAAATAACTTTGATATCTAATTCTGAAAAGAACTTTACAATAAAAGAAAATTGCAGGGGCTTCCCTGGTGGCGCAGTGGTTGAGAATCTGCCTGCCAGTGCAGGGGACACGGGTTCGAGCCCTGGTCTGGGAGGATCCCACATGCCGTGGAGCAACTAGGCCCGTGAGCCACAATTACTGAGCCTGCGCGTCTGGAGCCTGTGCTCCGCAACAAGAGAGGCTGCGACAGTGAGAGGCCCGCGCACCGCGATGAAGAGTGGCCCCCACTTGCCGCAACTGGAGAAAGCCCTCGCACAGAAACGAAGACCCAACACAGCCATAAATATAAAAATAAATTAATTAATTAATTAATTTAAAAAAAAAAAAGAAAATTGCAGACCAAATAACATGCAAGTGGATTAAAAACTATAATAAAAATATTAGCAAAAATAACTCAGTGATATAGAAAAAGGAAAGTATATAACACAAACTTGGTTTATTTCAGGCAAGTGAGTGAAACATCTGAAAATCATGCAGTGTAATTCACATTAACAAATAAAGAAAATTAATAAGATCATTTTAAAATATGAAAAATAACAATAAAATTCAAAATTAATTCATGGTAAAAAAAAATCTAGGAATGAAAGAGAAATGCCTTAGTCTAATAAAGCATATCTGCAAAATAACATGCAGCACGCATCATATTTAATTATGAAAATTGGAGCTTCCTCTTTGATAAAAATCTGGTCAAGGATGCCTTTAGGTCCACTTCTGTTAATCATTGTATTGGCCAAATTAGTAAAATGAGAAAAATAAATAAAAGTTATAAGGATTGAAAGGAGAGAAACAAAACTTTTATTTGCAGATTATATAAATCTATATGGAGAAAATACAAAGGAAACCACAGGTAAATAATGACAATCAATGTGGTTAGCAAGTTTGCTAGATACTGGGTCAATATACAAAAATTAAGTGCAAAAATTAAATGCATATCAATACACCAGCAAAAAATATTTTTGAAAACTTATGCCATCTGTAATTATATCAAAATATCAAGTCTCTATGAATAATGACATCAAAGTTGTGTAAGATAACTGAAAAAAAAAAAAACCAACTATAAAATGTTATTGAAAGTAGCCAAAGATCTAAGTGAATGGACAATAAAGCGTGTTCATAAATTGAGACTCATACCATGTTTTAAAGATGGCAAGACTCTCCAAATCGATCTATAGCTTTTAAATGATTATAATCAAAATCCCAAAAAGGGGTGTGTGTGTCATGAAAGTGTCCAAAATAATTCTCAAACTGATATGGAAATGACTTTGACAAAATATCAGCAAAATCCTCTAAAGGAAGAGTTACAAAGTGAGAGGACTTGCTCTACCAGATAACAAGATGTATTACAGATCAACAATAACTAAAATCTGAAAATGGGCATTTAAAATTTATGACAGAGGTAACACTGCAGATCAGCGGAGAGTAGTAAATGCTGTTGTGTCAATTGAAATATCTGTGTTAAAAAAAAGTTGATTTCTATTTATCAAATAAATAAAACTCAATTTCAGTTAGACTGTAGATCTAAATGTATAAGGTAAATCAGTAATTACTAGAGGACAGCACAGAAGATATTCATGACCTTGTGGTGAAGAAAGAGGCCTTAAACAGGACATAAAAAGCAAACAAATGCTAAAGGAAGAGACTGATACTCAGAGTATATTAAAATTACAAACTTCTTTTCATCTAAAAGTACCATAAGAGAATGAAAATGTAAGACATGGAATGGGGAAAATGTTTTCAACACACATAATGAGAAAGGGATAATATGTAGAATATATAAAGAGCTTCTATAACTTAATTAGAAAACAACAACTGAAAACCAAATATAAACATGGGCAAAGTTTAGAGCTGGTATTTCAAAAAAGGGAATATTCAAATGGCTAATAAGTATTAAAACCAGTGTTCAATGTAATTAGTAATCAGAAATTAAAATCAAAATAAAATGTTACTACACATCTACCAAATTAAAGTTTTTTTAACAGACAATATTGATTTTTGGCAGGGATGTGGATTAATGAACAATCTTGTGCCCTGCTGGTGAAAGTGTTGTTGTAGTCATTTAAAGAACAAGTTGGAATTATTAACTGAAATTTAACATTTCCATACCACATGACTCAGAAATTCCACTCCCAGGTATATATGCAACAGAAATCCATGCACATGTGCATGAAAAGTCCTACACAAAAATGGTCATGGCCGGGGCTTCCCTGGTGGCGCAGTGGTTGAGAATCTGCCTGCCAATGCAGGGGACACGGGTTCGAGCCCTGGTCTGGGGAGATCTTATATGCTGCGGAGCAACTGGGACCCTGAGCCACAATTACTGTGCCTGCGCGTCTGGAGCCTGTGCTCCTCAACAAGAGAGGCCGCGATAGTGAGAGGCCCGCGCACCGCGATGAAGAGTGGCCCCCACTTGCCATAACTAGAGAAAGTCCTTGCACAGAAACGAAGACCCAACACAGCCATAAATAAATAAATTTTTAACAAAAAAAAAAGGTCATGGCCGCATTAATCATAATGCTTTATAACTGGAAACAACTCAAATGTGCATCGACTGTAGAATGAAAAAATAAATAAGCTATAAATAATCACACAATAGAATAAAATGCTGCAATGAAAATGAAAGTACTAGAGCTATGCGCAAAAAAATAAATGAATCTCAAAAAACAGTATCGAGCAATAGGAGTCATGTGAGAAAAAAATGTGTAGGGTGATTCCATTTTCTATGAAATTCAAATAGCAGACAAACTTAACTATTGCTATATTGCACACTCAGGTGGTAGAACTTTAAGAAATACAAAGAAATGGTTACGACAAAAGTCAAAATGGCTGACATGTTATGAATGAGGAAGATAAAGTTAGGAGATGAGATCAGAGTTTTCAGTGCATCAGATCATACACAGCCTTGTAGGACATTGTGAAGTTTTCATTCTATCCTGAGTCAGATGGTAAACCACTGGAGGGCATTGAGCAAAGGAGTGACATGAATGAAAGTGCATTTTAAGTGGCTCATTCTGGTCTCTGTGTGACAAATAGACTGCAGAAATGTAAGAAGAGAGCCTACTTGGAAGGCTCTTGGAATAGCCCAGGTGAGAAATGATGGTTCCATGAACCAAGTAGTGGTGGAAACAACGAGAAGTGGTTAAACTCGAGATATAATTCAAAAGTAGAACTAATGGATTGGAGATACAAGTAAGCCAAAGAAAGAAAAGATGCCAAAAATTTTGGTCTGAAAAACTGGATAGAGTGTTGTCATTTAATGAGATGGGGAAATACATGAAATATGATCATTCTCTTCTAGAGCGTAATGTACTATAAAGTCATTAAATAGAAGTATTTCTTATGAATAAATAAGAGACTCTTTTAAGTTACTTTATTAAATATAGTAGAGCCAGTGGCAAGTTGAATGGGTCCCATTCACCAGAGTTTCTAAACAAGGTTCTGCAGTGTTCAGGTTTGCTTAGTATGCTGTCTCCTTTCTTAGGATCTCTGATGTACAATCCTTCATTTCACAGACTTGAGTGATAAAATTTTCTATTTTTTGAAGTAAAAAAGAAAATGAATTAAATGTTAACCAAAGTTTAGACTAAATCACAAAATATATTTTCCCCCACCCACAGAGATGTGTGTTCTTGAATTTTTCTTATGCTTTTCTGAAACTCAGATGACTATCCAGGAATCTTGGATTTGGAGATGAATAACTCACTCTGGGGCAATATCTGTCTATTGAGTTATCATGCTTGAGTATAAATGTTCATTGCCTGCAATCTTTTTTTTTTTTTTAATCTTATGTGGCCAATTTACTAGTTTTTTATTTATTTATTTATTTATTTATTTATTTATTTATTTATTTATTTATTTATTTAGGCTGTGTTGGGTCTTCGTCTCTGCGCGAGGGCTTTCTCCAGTTGCGGCAAGCGGGGGCCACTCCTCAACGCGGTGCGCGGGCCTCTCACTATCGCGGCCTCTCCTGTTGCGGAGCACAGGCTCCAGACGCGCAGGCTCAGCAATTGTGGCTCACGGGCTCAGTTGCTCCGCGGCACGTGGGATCCTCCCAGACCAGGGCTCGAACCCACGTCCCCTGCATTGGCAGGCAGACTCTCAACCACTGCGCCACCAGGGAAGCCCCTGCCTGCAATCTTTAAGAACAAAATGCTAATACGGACAAAGTTTGAGGTTCTGGCCATAATAAGTGAACTAAGAAACTTAACACATAGGAAAGATTAAACTCATAATTAAAATAGTACTTAAGAGCTTGAGCTCTGGTGCCAGGCAGTCATGGGATCCAATCCTACTTCTGCCACTTAAAGACAGTCTGACTTTAAGTAAGTTATTTAACGACTTTGTAGCACAATCTCCCCTTCTGAAAAACTGGGTTAAAAATGAGGCCTTTCTTGGATAATTGCTGTGAATATTAGATAATATGATCTATATAAAGAACTTGGCAGAGTACCTAGCATATAATTTGAAACGTTCAGTAAGTGTTAGGCAAATACGTTTGCCAGAAAACAGCGTAAGGATTCAGCTGGCTCAGTTAGGAGCACCTTGCCCCCTAGTAGGTAAGAAGCCCCAGTCTTGACTTCCTTTCAGCTGAATTTAACTGAAAATGTCTCCACTGCTGGAAATAATGACCTATAGACAATGCTTTGCTTTCATTTTTTTCTCATAGATCAGAACATTTGTTTGAAGTCACATCATTTTGGATAATTAGAAGGAAGAAGGAGGTTGGTCTGGAATAAAGATTATACTCTGTGGACTTGAAAAATCACAATTGTTGCTATTGTTTCTATTGCTTCAGCTAAGACTGGCACCTTCTTCTCTGAATTAAGTTATTTTCATTTAACCCACATTTGGTTCTCCACCCTTACAACACGGACTTCCAGTGGTTGATTGAAGCCCTATATAAAAAGATGTATC
Source organism: Balaenoptera physalus (assembly GCF_965194825.1). Lineage (NCBI taxonomy): Eukaryota > Metazoa > Chordata > Mammalia > Artiodactyla > Balaenopteridae > Balaenoptera > Balaenoptera physalus. The sequence continues at coordinate 75,704,464 of NC_138882.1, read as the reverse complement.
TTACACCTTTGCTCAAAAATTATGTCAGCACCATGCCTGAATGCCAGTTGAATTGAAATGTATGATTTCCTCAAGAACATGTGTTGACAGTTACTTTCCTCATTGGTCTCTCCTCTTGGTTCCAAGAGCCCATAAAATCTTACAACCACACAAACCAAAATTATATGGAAGACATTTAGTTATGTTTGGCACAAACTAGATTGTGTGGAGTGGAACCTTACTTCTTTCTTCAGGGATTTGCTATGCTCTACCCTGGATGTTGGTTCAATCTTCCTCTGGTTCAGCTATTGCTTCCCAGGATGCCTTCTGCATTCCTCCTCTTAAACACCTTCCTGATCCAGGAGAGACTGTCGGCCTCTCTCACTTGTTAAGGTGAACAGACATGTCATATTCTCACTTAACAATTCCTGCGACATATCACTGAAGTAAACTTAAGCTCTGGAGTGTAAAGCTTTCTGGCACTTCAGTGATTTTCAAGGCCATTCAGGGAGCTTTGCTAATACAAGGAGGTATTTAACAGACAGCTCTCACTCAAGTCAACGTCTCCAGCTACCCAGGTCCAGAAATCCCTAAAAGAAAGACTGCTGTCTATGCTGCAGAGCCATTTCTGCTTTCTTTAACACTGTGACACCAATCAACTCTGACCCTCTCCATAGCATTGTCCCCAAACATTATTTAACGTGTGTTAGGTTAGGTAGAAATGTCAAATATTTACATGACCTGCTAGGCTATCTGTGTGCAAACAAGAACTAATCAGGAAACATATTAAAACCTTTCAGTGGCTTCAGAATAAAATAAAAGTGTCATAACTTGGAACACAAAACCCTCCTGAGTAGGTTCTTATTTACTTTATAGCCTTAATTCATCATCTCCCACTCCCTAGACACACAGACACACACATATACACACATAGGATGCACGTGCCTTCTCATTTTACTAGGTCTCTGCCTGAAACTCATACTTGTCCTTGATGTTTCAGTCTAAACATCACATCTAGGAAACCTTCCTTGATATACATGCTGTCCTGCAAGGGTGGTATATTGCCCTGTACTGTGCTCCTCCGCATCTTGATAGAGTTGAAATTCCAAGTAGCTTGGTTTTAAACAATCTCTACTTTTTTATGTACTCTTCAATATCCAAAATGTACTGCTGAGAATTCATGTGTAAACAGAATCTCTATAAATTGACCACTATTTTAAATACATATAAAGAGTGTTATGGTGAAGAAACCAAATTATGAATTTTGTTCTTAAGGAAAACCTTTAAAATGGATTTATATTAATTATTATATATGTATATAATTGTTATTATATAATTATATGTATAATTATAAATATGATAAATATGTATTATTTATATTATCATACATGTATGTTATTATATACATAATTTTCATATTTTAAAAATTTAGATTAAAACATGCCAAAAATATTTGATATGCTTTAAAGAGATGTGCTTGGTTGGTTGATTCATTTTATATCATCCATGAGCAGATCCATTCACATCTAAAGCTAATGGATAGGAGGACATCTCACCTTAAAAAAATGTTAATTCCAGCTACAGTAGCTCTCAAAACCTATAAATCCCAACTTAACCCCTAGTAATGCTGCTGACGTTTAGCACATGGATCCTTTAATAATATTCTTCTAATAGTTATTAGTGTATGAGAAGTATGTCTTTGGGGAATGAATTTACATAATAGAAGAAATAGTGGACTTAGAAAAGACCTTTGAAATTCAAAATCGAGGGTGGGAAGGACAGTTTCCCACCCTCTGACAAGATCCATTGGGACATCTGAGGAAAGATTTTCCTCTAGGTACCCAGAGTTCTTCCCCATAAAAAAGAATTTGTATCACAGGGAAAAAAGAAATTAATCTTTTAAAATACCCTGAAAGGGGAGATTTAAAGTCAAAGTTGAATAGCCAGTTTAGGAAAGAAAAAAAGATTCAGCCTACATGGGGGATGGCTTATGGTGAGATGACTTCTAATTAGAAATGTCAGAACTCCCAAAGCCTCCCCACATTCACAGCCACTAAAACCTGAGGTCACCCTAGACATTCACAGGCACACATCACCCTATGGGTCTGATTGCTTGAGAGGTGTTGTTATCACCTTTCAGTTTATGTTTTGTGTTTGTGTGGCTAAGAGCTTTCACTAGCTCTACCAGAGGTAAATAATTCTCTAAATATACACAGTGTCCAATCAAACTCGGACTGTCAATGATTACTGCAGCATGAGGAATCATAGACCCTCGGTGTTTCCTTCTGAATGTTTACCCCTATTTAAATAATTACACTATTTAACTTTAATTTCAGTGTTTTGCAAACCAGTATAACCCTCAGACAATTTTTCCTAATTGCAAACATGCTTATTATGGAGATATTAATTTTGGGTAGATAACAACCTCAGAGCACCTTTTCTATTTTTAAAAAAAATCAATGCCTCTAAATTTCTAAATTCTCTACCTTGCTGAAGATAATCTCTTTCATCCTTTGAGGTTTAATGTAAGTAACAAAAAGTTTACAAAAATGGAAGATGTTTGTTTAGTTTTTCCTTATGGACAGTTGCTAATTAGGTCTTTCATTTTGTGAAGGAGGCTAGGTTCTGGAGATCTATTTCCTTTGCACTCGAAAAAGGACTCTTCTTGAGATAAAAAAATATATAGAACCCCAACCACGTGCAGGGTAAAGATGGAGGTTGTGATATTGTAAAGGGCTCCAACAGGACTATGTTTGAACACCTCTGGGCAACCCAGTCATGATAAAAGTGCTATAACACTTGATGAGGGTATGCCCTAGAGTAAACCCACCATATGTGAGAACAGTACCTTCCACCTAATAAATGTACCTTGCATTTGTACAGTTCACACAATAGTTCCCAGAATTCAGCTCATTTGAGTGAAACAATAACCTTGCAAATTAAGCAAGGAATATATTATCCTCATTTTATCATTGAGGAAATGGAGTCTGAGATGATCACTGCTCACACTCAAAAGTTAGCAAGTGGCAGATCCAGCAGTAGAATCCATTGCCTGCTTCTTGGATTATTCCAGATAATAAGGGACCCAAAAACCAAAATCAAGAAACAGCTAAACAGAATAGAGGTTCCCCCAGTAATTCCCCCTACCCTCCCACACTGATTCTCCTATATCAATTCAGGTGAAGGCTTCTCTGTTATTTGTCTGATTTGTATGATTTGGTGGGAATCATCCTCTCAACCCTCTGTTGCATCTGACAGAGGGAACACAGGGCTCGTACATGTTTGCTCAGAGGCCCTCTCACCCTTCTGCCTCCACCCATAAATCACAGAGCCTTTGAGAAGGCAGCCACCTCTGGGCTGAACACAGCAAGTGTTGAACTGTGAGTAATAATTTACACTGCAGAGTAATTTCAGACTGAAAGTGAAAAAGATTTCTCGACCCTCCTAACGCTGAAAGGGGACGTAAGTCATATAATTTTATGCCAGCAACACAGGTATCATATGAAGGGGGAAATATTCTTTCAATGACCTGAATGTTATGTGTTGTCATTAAAATATGTTTAGCCAAGGCTGTGGCTCAATTTGAAACCCATTTGAGAGTACGTGTCATACTTGGTCTCAAGCAGGACCTGAAGCCAATTTAGAGAGTGTGTATTATGAGAAGTCTTCGTGTTAGAGGTATGAAATTTACAGTCAATAGAAAGTAATTTTCTTATTGGAACTTGGCCCAAATATTGCAATGAATACAGTGGGAATGCCACGGGACCTGCAATATCCATCAATGACAGATTGGGGGGGGGTTAAATTCTCTCTCCAAGCAGAGTCAGGGCAGGCAAGATGCAGAACTGGACAAAAATCATATAAAAGTTGTATAAATTAAGTTCTTCCCAGCACCATCTCCTATATAAAACTTCCCCTAAAGTTATCTATAAGCCTTTGTTCATTACAATATTGACAAGTAGATCTCGAAATATGATCTGTCTTCTTTATCATGCCCTTCTGATTCCATTTCCTACAATTTGGGAAATTTTGCAATCTATGCCCATGTTTACAGGTATTCTAAGATTTTTGTCATGTAAGCCTGCTTAGGACCTAGGCATCAACAAAAATCATCATGACTATTTGCAGAACTTCCATATCTGTAGCTTGGAGAGTTGGAAGAATTTCTCAGAAACTTAGAACTCTATCTCACCATACCCATTTTTTTTTTTTTTTATACCTTAAGATCCAGCTCGTAAGATCCAAAGCTCATGACAATTTGACAATCTAAAATACGCCTGTAGCCATACCAAACCACTGACCAGAGCCTGAATATTCCACACATCTCCATGCTTGGGCTCCATCCCATCCAGTTGAATGAGAAACTCTAGATATAGTGGCCCTGGGCATTAATATTTTTTTCAAAACTCCCCAGATGTTTCTAATGTGCAGACAAAATAAGAAACATCCCCTAACAATAATTCTAACCCAAATTTTAATGTACATATAAGTCACCTGTGGAGCTTTTGTAAAAGCAGATTTTGACTCAGTGGTCTGAGTGGGATCAGAGTCTGAATTTCTAACAAGCTCCTAGGTGAGTCTGATGCTACTGGTCCATGGATCATATTTTATGCATCAAAGTTCCAACCTATTTCTTCAAAACTTAGCTCAAATGAGGTATCTTCTATAAAGATTTTCCTTAGGTTCTCAGGGAGAATTAAGCATTGTAGTCCTTCTGTATTCTCAAACATCAATTATAGTCTTACAAATGTCATTAATTGATCATTTACTTGCTTGCCTCCCAACACATATACATATGCCCAGTATACCCTGAACTTAGGGGAAAAGGTAGTGACTTACTCATTCTTGTTGTCACTTCCTAACACAGAAGTTAGATAAATGTTTTAAAGGAAGAAAAAGTGAGAGGTAGAGAAGAATTCATGAACTTTCTTGAACCTCTTGATCACTTTAAAGTATCTACCACAAAATGAAGCTATGGTCAAAGCTCAATTCCACATTATCATCATGCTGAATCTATTACAGGTTCTGTGTCTTTACTAATTCAAGGGGCCTCTGACAGAATTTATCAGCTATGGATAAATGTTTCAGTTAGCTACTGCTGAGTAACAGTTGTAAAATTCAATAGCTTAAACAAATAAGTGTTTATCATTTGTAAGTTATGGGTCATCTGGTTGGCAATAGGGTTTAATAAAGAGATTAACAAGTACGCCTTTCTCTAGTAAGAGAAGAGTACTTCAGTTATGATACTATCAATATAGCAATTACTGGGTTGATAACAAATTTCCTTCTCTATGGTGACTTGGTGTGCCTACTATTATATCTGCATCACATCTTGGGCAATCAGAGTTTTTTAGAAAACTATAGGACTTTTCCTTTCTAGAATTCAGTTTGCTTTTTTCTTGGAGTACTTTTACATTTTTCAGTGTCATTTAGAGGTTTATCATTTTATCTGTTTAAATGAAAGAGAAATAGATACTTTTAATCAAACTAATTCCAAATAATAATACCCAAATTAAATAATTCAGTTCTCAATCTCTCTGGACAGATAGAGAATAGATAGATAGATAGATAGATAGATAGATAGATAGATAGATAGATAGATAGATAGATAGATGTTAATTATATGCTATGCATATATTCCTCTTGTAGAAGGGCATTCAGATTTAGTTACTATATATTTTTATATGATCAAGTCTCTGGAAAAGACTCTGTGTTTAAAAATATTTCTTTCTAATCCTATCAAAGTAGCTAAAATTCTAACCACGGTATCTAAAATTCCTTTGAGTATTAAAATGCAAATATTACTTGGGAAGATTAGTGTATGATTTAATTACTATCCACTAGTGGCTTGATTTGAGTTTGTCGATATCATAAGTGTGGATGGACTCTTGAAGGAAAGGAACTTATAACAGGTACCCTTGGATCAGAATGAGTGGGTGCTCCACAACCACCCCCTGAGAAGAAAGGCAAGAAATGGAAAACCCCTCTGAGATGTAATTCAAAAGCTCAAAGAAGCTAAAAGGTCACAGCGAGGCTCCTGGGTTGCAGAGGAGCAGGTGGTAGAGCTGAACAGTACCCAAGGAGGATAAAGGTGGAGAAATTGAGCAAAATGAGAGCTCTGCAGACAAAATCAGTCTCCTGTTATACAGTCCAAGCATTGAACTAACCATTGCCTGGACTTTGTGCATTCTAGGAATGATCCTTTTTCACTGGAAATCTATTAATTTTGCAATTATCATAAAGCAAGAGAGCACTTTCTGATATTTTTAGCTGGGAGACCTAGAATTTACATTTATTATTCAGGCAAATTTCTCTCTTTTATCCTCCTTCACCTTCTCTTTTTATCTTACTACAGTCGTACACTACCTCTTTCTCTCTTATCTCTTCCCCTTTTCGTTCTTTCTGCCCCTTTCTTGCTCCCTCTATTAGTCTCTTGTTGCTATAAAAGCAAAGTGATCTCCAGGGGAGAAGAGAAAAAACAAAAAACAAAAAACGACAGAACAAGTGAAACACAAACAGATCCCTTAGAAAGGTCACAGGAGTTTTAAGTAGAAATGTCACTGTTATTCTGTCGCAAAAATAATAGCCCTACACTGCTTGCACTAGGGGTGGATTCTACTTTTCTGGAGCAGGAAATGGAGAAATGCTCCTTTTGAGGTTTGACTGTTAATCCAGAGTTGTGTTTTAAAAATGTCTTAATCCATCTGTTATTCTCCCCACACACAGCTTCACAAACATAGTGTGTCATTTGGCTTTGCTTCCACACATTTAGACAACCCCAGGATGAGACAGACGTAGGAAGTATCTGGTGTGCTTTACATTTACCCTTCTCTAGGCTATTAGAATCTCTGATTGACTCAGACTAACAGTTCTGATTGGCGATGGAGCCTGAAGGCCAGAAGAACATTAAGCATGTAGACTAGATTTCCCCCTCTGCCAGACTTGACATTTTCCAGGCTTGTAATCCATTAACATCTCTCTTTCTTTCCGTCTCTCTCATAGCTCACTGGGGATCAAAAAGAGCTGATCAGTAGAAGTACAAGAGCCTAATAAGATGAAGCAGTGAAAGAGGATAGGTCTTTTTAATCTTCATCTGTATTATGCACATTAATGCCTTCTACAGCCTCAGCCTGTTTCTTCCTGTAATCTTGGCTGAGAATAGTTGGTGGGCAGAAAGAATGATAGTCTTGGGCCTTCTTCTCCATGAATAGCAAAGAGTGATTCTCCCTGACTTGTTGACTGGAACAGAATGGACAACACTAACCCAAACACTTACAGACATAACCTCTGGTGACTAATCAGGTTCAAAACTTAGGAATCCCAAGTTAAATGCACTGGTCAAACTGTGGTCATTTTGATAATGAATGTTTCTTTTGAGGACAGAGTCATTCAAGTTTTAATACTAGATCTGCCATTTACAAATTGTATGTGTTTGGCCAGCTATTGATCCCTTCTTGCCTTAGTTTCCATATCCATAAAATGGGTATAATACTTCATTGGGATATTAAGTAGATAGTGACTACAAGTGCCTACCGCATGGTAAGCACTCAGTAAATGATATTTAGTATTACTATTACTATTATTATTACTATTTTTATACTCATTGCAATATAGGCAAGAGCTAACCAATAAATCCAAAGACATGGTGGATATGATAACAACTTGATACATTTCTCAGTAACCAATGCAGAGAGGAGTGATCCAGGTAGGTGATAAAACTCTGCTCCTAGAGGTGATCCAGGGGCCCAGGTTTCTTCTACCTATGTTTCTGTCATCTTCTCAGATCTGGGTATTCCAAGTGTGGTCCTGGATCAGCAACATCACTATCACATGGGACCTTGCTAAAAATGTTAAAGTGCAGGCCCCACCCTGGCCTTCTGAATTGGAATCTATGTTTTAACAAGATCCCTGGGTAAGCAAATTAATATTTGAGAAGCATTGCTTTAGAATATATCTCATCTGCTTTGTTAAAATTGACCCGTCAGCACTGCGTTCAAGAAAAGAAGAAAAGAGAAGGGAGCAGGGAGTAAGCAGTTTTCTAAGGAGATGACATGGAGCTCACACATATTACTTCCACTCACAGTGACACACCTACCTGCAAGGGAGTTGGGTGATGTAGCCTCTTGCTGGATGGCCATGGGCCAAGCTAACACTTCATGTAAAGGAAGGAAGGGAGAAGAGAAAAAAGAAGGACAAGTCACAATTTTTGCCAAAATTGTTATCTTTGTTTTGTTGAAATTGTTATTACAACGAAGAATGGAATACTATGGTCATGGGATAGATTTAACTGGTCCACAGTGGGAAAAATAACATAACCTTAGACTTTATGCTGTTAGGCTATTCAGACACAAACTTAAAAAAAAGAGGAGAGAAAGGAATTTTCAAACTACAGCCAGTACACTCCTTTTTTTACATCTTCTTTATTGAAGTATAGTTGATTTACAATACCATATAAGTTTTAGGTGTATAGCACAGCAATTCAGAATATATATATATGTGTGTGTGTGTGTGTGTGTATATATATTATTTTTCATATTCTTTTCCTTTATAGATTATTACATAATATTGAGTATAGTTCCCTGTGCTATACAGTAGTTCCTTGTTGGTTATCTATTTTATACACAGTAGTGTGCAGTACACTCTCTTTTTTAAGTAGTAAATAAATAATATTTTAATACCAAAAAAATGCATTTAGTCAGAAGAAGATATTCTTTTGAGGAATATGTAATTCACAAGGAACATCCAGATGCAATTCAAAACAGTGACATTTCTTGGATCGTGCAAAATTCTTTCTGAAAATGCTACATCTGATCACTAGGAAGACATATATATCAGTGGGGCCCTAAATGAGACCCAGAGAATGAAAGGTAAAGCGGCCCCGGGAAGTTGCAAGGATGGCTGTAAAAAGAGCAATTAATACCAACTGCCCATCTGAACAGTGAAACATAACAAAAGTTGACTTCTTGCTTATGTAAAGCTCCATATGAGTCAAGCAGTCTTATGTCATCTTGTAGCAACGCCATCTAGAACAGACACCCTCTAAAGATGATGAAGCAAGGAAAGAGAAGGATGAAGGAAGCATATCAGTACTTAACTGCTTTGACCTGGATTATTTGTTGGGGACTGTCTGCTACAAAGATACATAAATTTAGGAGCATACAAAGGAGAAAGTAGGATTAAATAGAGCAATTGTCCCTTATATTGCACTTCAAATAAGTTGCCTCGATCCATTTTTTCCTTTTACACCTAAATTCCCCTGAACATAAAATTCTCATCAAGTTTGTGGTCATCTAGAAGTAAGTGAAATCAGCAAGCATTTCTTTTGCTAGCTAGGATTGCACCCTCACTTCCAAATCAGAGAATAACTAGTTTAAAATCCCAAAAAGTATTCAGAGATTTAATCTGAAATACATTGGTTTATTTCTTAATAAGTTTTGGAAAATTGATTTTATTTTCCTGGCGTATCTATGAGGTTGCTTTGTATAGAGGCAGCCCATTTTAGAGGGAAGAACCCAGGCTAGGAGTCCAGACCCAGAACCTTTTCTCATCAGCTGAGGGAGGTTGGCGGCTCTTCTGTGAGCCTGTCCCCTTAGTTATTTAATGAGACAGAAGAATAGACAATCCATAAGCTCTCTTTTAACACTTAAATTTCACTAATTAGCACTAATGGAAGGCAGATGGAAATATCACCTTCTGGGTAATCTCAAGCTCAATTTATATATCAGTAATATTCAAATTGCAGATATTTTTTCTGCCTTATATTAAAACATTTATACAGACCCAGGGAAGGAAAATCAACTGGATAAGACCAGTAACCCACAGTTCTGATAGTCATGCATCATACAGTTATGAATTACTGCTTAACATTTTTTAAAAAGGATTAATCTTAGATTAAATACCCACAAACTGGATTTGGACAACCAATGATTACAAGTCAAAATCATTGCTAGTATCATTGAACAGGCAACAGTCAGCTTATCACAAATAGCTGTGCTTCATACTCTAAAATAGACATTTTCCTGAAAAGCAGGTTTAAAGAGAATTTAAGTAAATGAAATTTGATTTTTCACATTGATTTCATTTAGGTGTAAGAACCAGAATGGATAAGTATTTTTTATTCACATATTAGATATGTGATTAGATATTAGATATGTGAATATCTATGTGAAGATAGATATGTGAAGATATAACTTCCCTCTTAGTACTTGTTCAGATATTTCTCTCAATAAATACATGTCCCCAAAACTATTTTAGGCACTAAAATATTTTGGTTTCATTTCTACATTTGCTGGAAGACAAAGGAAATAAGTCCTGATCTTAGGTACTTTCTATTTCTTGATTCATATTACTATCTGTGTTCTTATTGTTGTTTTTGTCTTTCTGTTCTTTTTTCTTTTTCTTTTTTCCCTATTTTTCATCATTCTCTTTCTAACTTTATAGCACTGCCCTCTAAGGATTCCCATAGCATATAATATTCATATATATTTTTTCTTCGCCAGTAAACTCTCTTAGCCTTACCTTAAAATATCTTAAAATAACATGCTTATCTTAGCAATCACTGACACCCTCTCCAGCTTTTGTAGCCAAGGTCTGAACCTATTCAAACCTCAAGACTGAGCCCTATACAAATAGTCCAGATATCAGGAAAAAGATGTCCCTAAGAAGATACTTGGAAAAGCCGTCTAGCAATGACACTTTATTTCTATGTCATTCTTAATTTTTCTTTTCAGAACGGGTTCTCATACTTTATTTCACCTTCACAGTAACTTTGAGAGATTGGCAGGTGTGTTTAACCCCTTTTGGAAAACAAGGAAGGAACCTGAGGTTAAGGGGGGTGAGGTGAATATCCTGGTGTCATAGAGTTAGTTGACTTGAAAAGATAGTGGGAACATCTAGTCCAGTGGTTGGTGTCAGTAGAAAGTCAGTAAGCATTAGGTGAGTGTTCAGGGCTGCCTTAACACCTTACATCATGTCCCCATTTAGACCTTATGTGTGTGTTGTGTGTGTGTGTTTACATGAGTGATATTTGTAATTTTATGGTGGTCTAGAAAAAAATACATTTCCCCTACATCCAGCTCCAGAATTAAAGTAACTACTTTGATTTCCTACCTTTAATTACTGAATTTTTGTATCATCTCAACACTTGCAGTAGCACTGACAGCTAATGCTGGGTTTGCGTTCCTGGTTGCCATCGGAGACAAGCCACTCGTCTGGAGGATGCCTCTCATAACGTTATTTTTTACTCCATCTCATAAAGCCTGTTCTGTATAAATATATTTTAATTAATTAATAAATAGGATGTAATGAATTCTGGCAGGGTGACATTTGAGCACAAAGCGAGGGGTTTAAACAGATACTGACATGTGTTAGCCAGGAAAACACCCCACACATGCATACACACACACACACACACACACATGCACTCACACTCACAAAAGGTCTTTTAATTCATTGGAGATATATGTAATAAGGAGTTCCAGAAGGTTAATTTGACCTGTGAGGGGAACTGAGCAAGAGATACAGAGGTATAGGAGAGAAAAATGGTCCAAAATAGTTGGCTAGTCATTAATAGTGATACCTTTATGTTTCAGAACTAAAAACACTGGACAACGCTAGAACTGATTCTTTCTAATAAGCTTAAAATGGCTCATGAATAAATCCTTTAGAGCAGTTTTACTGTTTCTTACCATAATGTTCTCTAGTAAATCCCATCTTGGTATGCAGTGAAGTGAATACGGGGACTTACATAGCACACAAGTGTATCCAATAAATTTTAGTTCTATCATCATTTAAATCAGCACTTCCTAAAACACAGCTACCTTGATTTTGAAGATTTTGAATGTCCCCACTGCATCAATCCTTGTTCTCAGAATACATATGTATGGAATATTTTAGACACATAATTGCAAAATCAACTCAATATTGGTAATCCATTCAGAATAAAACTTAGAGAAGAAAGCTACTTTTGTTATTGGAGAACTTTCCTTATTACTTCTCTATGCCTTTAAAAGCTTACTTTTCATAAAAGGAAACCTTTCATATTTTAAAATACATTTCAAGCATTCCTCTATTTTAGCTTGTAACAGTATACATTGTAATTACCCTTCCTTCTTTCCCCAGCTATACTCTGAGCTGCTCTATGGAAGAGATTGCATCTTATTCATTTTGTATACTTACTGTCTGAAAACAGAATATGTTTATCAAATGAGTGAACCCTCAATTGTATTCTTCAGGTTGGTATAATTATTTACATTTTTGCAATCTATTTCCTATCACTATTTAAGACACCTTTAAAAAATATTGTCAACCTTAAGCAAAATTCACAAATGAGTGAGGTGTCTTGAGTTCCTTCCATCTGCCTTTCTATTCCTCCTCAATGTCCTGCTATCTAACCTTGCTCCCCCATCACCTAACTGCCAAATGCATTGATGATGCTGCCCTTTAGCTATAAAAAATGCTTCTCAGGGCTCCATGTTGTGTCAGCTCCTGACCACTAACATCACCAGTGCCAGAAGCAACCCAGGGGTGTGAATGAAAAAAAGTCACTTCCTCTCTGAAGCTCAGTTCTCTCATCTATAAAATGTAAAAGTAAAAATATCTGCTCCTGTTGTCAGGGCTAATATTCTTCTGAGTTGGACCAAACAAACAAATCCCTTAGGCAACCTAGAAGAAAATTTGGGCCACCAATCTGACCATGATCTGGTTTTAGCTTTTTGCATACTGAAAAAGCTTATTGATAGTAGTATTATTTTATTTATTTATTTATTTATGGCTGCATTGGGTCTTCCTTGCTGCACACGGGCTCTCTCTAGTTGCGGCAAGCAGGGGCTACTCTTCATTCAGTGCGCCGGCTTCTCATTGCGGTGGCTTCTCTTGTCGCAGAGCACAGGCTCTAGGCACACGGGCTTCCGTAGTTGTGGCTCGCGGGCTCTAGAGTGCAGGCTTAGTGGTTGTGACGCATGAGCTTAGTTGCTCCGCGGCATGTGGGATCTTCCCCGACCAGGGATCAAAGCCGCGTCCCCTGCACTGGCAGGAGGATTCTTTTTTTTTTTTTTAAAGATTTATTTATTTTATTGATTGATTGATTGATTGCTATGTTGGGTCTTCGTTTCTGTGTGAGGGCTTTCTCTAGCTGCGGCAAGCGGGGGCCACTCCTCATCGCGGTGCGTGAGCCTCTCACTATCGTGGCCTCTCTTGTTGCGGAGCACCGGCTCCAGACGCGCAGGCTCAGCAGTTGTGGCTCACGGGCCCAGTCGCTCCGCGGCATGTGAGATCCTCCCAGACCAGGGCTCGAACCCGTGTCCCCTGCATTAGCAGGCAGACTCTCAACCACTGCGCCACCAGGGGAGTCCAGGAGGATTCTTAACCACTGCGCCATGAGGGAAGTCCAATTCTAGTATTATTAATGATCTTCTGCAGCCAACTTTGCTCACATGGAATTTATAGGCTGCAGCCTGCTATCTTTTCCACAGTCTTTATTTCAGACAGATTTGTAAAGTGCTTAAAAGAATGTCCATCCCATAGTAAGCACTATATAAATGTTGATTAAGTACCATCAATTATCAAATTCTTGAACACCCTATATTCAGATATTCATACGAATTAATATTTATGAGAAAAGTTGCCAGACCACAATAGAGAGGATTTGGAAAACAGAAAAAGAAGGAAAATCACTTAATACCACCACCATTAGCATTTTGCTAATTGCCTTCCAATACTTTTCATAGATGTAATAGAGAGAGAGGGCAAGAATATCATTATCATCACAGTCAAAAATTTTTGAACACTTACTCTGTGCTTTACAGAGATTACTTCATATAATTCTTCCAATAATTCCCACTGAATCCCTATTGTCTGGTTCTATACTCTGGGTAATGCCACCATGACAATTGCAGCAGAAACAGGCAGTTTTCTAACAAAAATTTGTGTTTGCTTTCCTTAATGCAACAGTATTGTTGCAAAGCAGCCTTCCATCCAGGAAGGCTATATTTCCCACCTAGAAGTGTCCAGGCAGGGCCATGTGAGCTGGTGCTTACAAATAGGATTTTTTTGTTTGTTTTGTTTTAGTACACATTTTTATTAATGTGTACATTAAATGACTGTATATGGGTCAGATTTTGTTTTACCTATTTGAACCTAAAACAAAGTAACTCAAGTTGTACAGAAATATAAAAGCCACTTCATTCAACAACACGTTGTGAACTATATTTTCTACACTAAAATACCAATAAGATTTTATTGGGAGTGATTTGCATCACTTCAGGCCTGAGGTGGTTAAGAGCAGGTGTGGCTTTACATCTTGCTTTCCATTTCTCTTCGCTGCAAGTAAAAGACCCCAAGATCCTGGAGAAAATGGTAGAGCCACAGAATAGAAGAAGCCTGGGTCCCTGAATCACCTGGAAAGTTCCCCTCCAAACACCAGTGTTGAATTATTTAGCCTTCCCCAAGTGATAAATAACCTTTGATTATAAACACACTGGAATTTCAGAGTTTATCTGTAACCTTAAATAATACCTTAAAGAATTCACTAATACTACATACCAACTTACAAGAGGATATAGTTGTAATCATACTGATATCCAAGCTTTCAAATTACTTTTTATATTTTACATCATTTGATGAATATTTCCCCTGCAATGTGACATAATTTCTATCAATGTAAATACTTGCAAAATAGCAAGGTATTCCACAGTTTTATAATAATTTCTTATTGGTAGACTTCTGTAATTTACTTTTGCCAATAACAATGAATAATGAACTATTTAATACCCTCTTTCATATAATGTTTTCTACATAAGAATTAGGTAATTGTAAAATATCCCTTCAAAATGAAATTACTGTTCCAAAGTATGTAAACATTAATGTATACAAATTCATTTCCAAAATAATTTTACCAGTGTCCTGGCAAATAACATTTCACTAGAGTATGTGTTTTATCATAACTTACCAGGAATGTATAATCTTTTGAAAAAATATTTTCAAGTTTAATAGATAAAAGTGATAACTTACTGTTTTGATTTGATTTACTATCCCTCCTAGTGGCTGTATTTTCTTACCCCTTATATGTTCTACTAGTTACATGATGAACATATTTAGCATCTGCAATTTCTCTTGAACCTTAACTAGATGAAAATTATGTTGAAAAAACTTGATTTGTGTAGAAGACTCAATCAGCAAAAAGAAATCAGTGATATAGTTATGTGTTTGGAGGGCACTATAAAATCTATAAAGTCTTGTTCTGGCATTGCTGAAAAAGATGAGTGGAAATAGTGAAATTGGAAAAGACCCTTTGTGAAGAGCTAGTACACCAAAATAAGACTTGGCCATGTCTTTCCAGGATTTACACAAGAGATTAGCTAGGACTCAACATTTTGGGGAGTTTAACATTGCCATTGCTTAGAATGCCAGCTGATATAGCCAATAAACCCCGTATCTCTTTAGTTGATTTAAGGGAACTGGCACAGGAAGCTGAGAGCTCCTGCAGAACCATTGTTCCCATATTAGGACCCTACAAATACTCTTAGCTGAGATTGTGCTTCTTGCTTTAGACTTGGCTGTAGAGACAGAAAAGTCAGGAAAGAGCTGGTATTTACAAGCTAGTGAAAAAGACAAGAATAACATACTAGGGAGGCAGGAAAAAAATTCATGCCAGTACCACTAAATTTGATGTTATGTGCTCTCACTGGTGTCTAAACATAAAAGAAAACAAAGGAATGAGGAAATTAGATGGTTCAACCCCCAAATATTAGACATACCTCCTATTGCTTAGATAATTTTAATAAAAGTTTTATTGTGGCCTGATTTAGTCCAATAATTGTCATATTTTCCCCCCTTCCTCGGCTCTATAGACATAATCATAGATTTGAAGTCACTTGTTAAAAGTAGGGGTTGGGGACGGGGGAAACATTTCTACATTCTGTATGTCACAGAAATTCTCCTACTGACAGTTCCCATTAGGAAACACTACAATGGCGATTTAAATTAACTTAGGTCAACTGGTTGCCTAGCAGTAAGAACTAACCTTAACATCAATCTGAATATAAATCCTAGCTGATAATATTTAAAGCTTGAACAACTGTGTTTTATTAGTTTATGGCAGGGGTCTTCAGTGGCCTTTGTGTCTCTTTTGGTAGGATGTACAGAAATTGTTCTGTAGGTCATCAGCTACAATTGTTCTTTCCCAAATATTAGGTTAAACCTTCTAGAAACCCTAACATATTTTTAATCCAGCATGATTGTTAAGTCAAAGAAGTTCTGATGGTTTAATTTCAGTTAAATTAAGTCACTCAAAGTGGGCAATGCAAGTCTATGAACCTCTGAAACTGAAAATGGTTAGAATTATGGGGAAGGGCATTCATTTTAAGTAATCACAAATGATTCAAGAATTTTAACCAAAATCAAATTAAACTATTTGATATTATCAATATAATTTAATACAATTAAACTATTAAATATTAATTCAACCTAATATTTATACTAATTCTACTACATATCATTTTGAATCAATTGCAAAACAATTAAAGAAGAAAATAACTGAATGATTTGCACTTATTACAAATTTTTCATGTAAATATAAATGGCCAGCTGACTAATCATGGATTTTCTAGCCCTGTCTATGTTGCCCTGAAACAATTAACTTAATGTAAAAACAAATGAGCCCATGCTACAGTCATTCTAACATTAAATGTCCTTAGAACCTTATTTATCAGAAAGAAAAATAAATACTCCTAAATCATTCCCCTTAGTAGATTTTGCTTTTGAGATTACAAATTCATATATATTAGTTATAATTTTCAAAATATGTGAGACCCTTAATAACAAGGGCACTATGTTTTTTACTCAGAACTGGAATATAGGGCCTTGTGTGTCTTTTTGGTTTGTAGTGTGTGTACTATAACTACTTGTTGAATATTTTAAATCTTGCTGATATTTGGGTGCTCATTCTAGTTTCAAATAGAACCATAAACCTTCAGCATTCATAAGGCTGGATTATATTTTGTACTATAACAATTTTACAACAAATTTCAAAACTACATTAAGGTCTCACATAATATATGTAATTTTCTTGCATGAAAATATGCACAAAAAATATGCTACATCTCAGAGTTTCAAAGGGCTTTTTGTCATCAATTTATTCCCTGAGCATGTTTTTGTATTTTTTAAAAATTCAAACTCAAGTCAAAATTTGGTATGCTGGAATTAATGGGGAAAGCCCTGTGTGTGAATTCAGTGCAAAGGTACAGAGAAAAACCTGTTCATTCAAATTGGTAAATATTTATTTATTGTAAAAGATAATAAAGTTTTCTTCTATGGTGGGCTCTAGAAATGATTGAACTTAGACAGTCAGAACGACCTACAAATGAGACTTAGCTCTCTGTTTATTTCAAGTTATCTATCCTCTTGGAAACTCTGTTTCTTCATCTACAAAATTAGTATACTAATCTCTATTGTATATGGTTGTCATGAGAATAAAATTAAACAATACATATAAAACACTAGCATAGTGTTTGTCAAGTAGAAGCATCCCTTCCATTGAAGACTATATCTTGAAATGCTCAGGTACAGTTCTGCATGAATGCAGTCAACTACATAAACTCTCAGGTCTCCTCCAAATCTCAGACTTCTGATTGCCTACTAAGAATTAAAGTCCAGCTGAATCTCCACATGTGCACCTGATCATCTATCAATCACATTTATCCCATCAGCTTTGAACTGCTCCATGAGATTTCAGATTGGAAGTAAAAATTCCAGATCTTAAACTATATTCTTTATGTTAGCTGCTTCTTTTGAATAAATCTAAATACTATTATAAACAAAAAATAAAATATACATATTATAGCATAAAATTATCATGAAAAGTATAACATAAAACATAAAACCTTTTTAAAAATTTTTAATTTCAAAATAATTCCTCACTGGGAAAATTCAAGTTATGATGATGCTTCTGGCATTATGCCAAGATAATCAGAAACCCATGATTTGGTTGGAACAAAAGGGAAAGTGTTATTAGCTACAAGGGATCAGCACAAAAGATATTCTGCTTCCAGTTCCACAGATGTGGAATTTGGGCAGCAGTTACTGGCATTCTGTAGGGTGTTGTCAATTGTTTTGATAGTCTATATAAAGAATGCTGATCTGTACAGGTGTGTGTATGCCAGATAGAGAAATATTGGCAGCCAGAATACCTCACAGTGGAATAAACCTGTGATCACTTTTTGGTCTGCTATAGACAAACCAAGATAAGACAACCCCTCCCCACTTCTTCATGCTTGTGTAACCATCCAGAAAGATCATGCTCATGTAGGGTATCATTCATTAGACCCAGTGTTCTTCCCAGTTAAACTGCAGGCTACAATTCTCTGCAGCTTTGTGAAAGTCAGGCTGCTGTCATTTTTAAGGGACACTAAGTCAGGACAGTTGGGAATGCTAGCTCTGCCAGTCAAGCAATAGTAAGGATCAAAATATAGCCACCAGCCTATTCCTGCATGCTCTCATCCACGTCACAGTTTGTGACACTAATCTCTAAAGCTAGTCACAACTCACTACAAAGAAATGTTTCCTATGTTTTCTTAGAATCACCCACGTGATTCTCACTGGGTAAATTCAAGCTCCAACTGCTATTAGGACCAACGCAGTTGTTCCTAGGTGGGTTTTTCTGACTCTTGACTTTTTGTTGTTGACCTTTGTAATGGTAGAGAGCAATGAGGTGATAGTTTAGGCCCTTGCACAAGATGATGGGGAAGGAACTGAAATTAAGAGGGCACAGAATCTACCTAATTTCAGTCTTTTCTTCTTTGAGAAGGTTGATATTTCCTGTCTACCCCTCGAGTGGTTAATAATACAGTGGCTGATTTGTCTTCACCCAGAGGGTTATTGTCATCCTTGGTAGAGTTTGACATTTTACACTTTAAGTAAGCACACCCTTAGGCAAGGAGACACCACAAGACAGATTTCCTTATTAGAAGAAGATGTCACCAAAAGAACAAGTCAACAAATATGCCACCACCAAGAAACAACCAGCATACCAAAGGAAAGGAGACAATAAGACAGGAAGAAATATGAGAGGAAGAGATAAAGAAAGGGGGGAGGAGGGAAAAGTGGACATTAGAGAGAGGAAGGATGTGTCCCTTGGAGCACAGTGAATAGAAGACAGTAATATCTATTCTCAGCTATTAGAATGCAATTCAGGATACTCAACCACCTTGCCACTATCGAGTATGAAAACAGGGCTTTATACTTGGATTATTAATGCGTGACTGCTTGTGAGCCTCAATCCACTGTGCTGTCATGACCAGTTTTAAAAGAAAAATAATAGATAAAACAGTTTGGGGTTCCAAGTTGTGTAGATTTAATTTGCAATATGTAGGTGATTAACAAAAAACAATGGCACATGGTAAGCTCAAGTCCACAGCACTGATAGCAATCTACAAAGTAAAGCACCTGGGAGATTGGAGGTGGGGTGTTTTAGGAGGTGGGCTCAAGGGCACCAGTGTGAGCTTTACAAGAATGACTCATATTGATCTTCTCTGCTAGTCCTTTTACCGTTAGGAATCCCTCACATGGCTGTGTTAGATCAGGTTCCCAAATCTCAGTCACATATGAACTGAAATGTGTAATTACACAAATGTTGCTGCTATAGCTTATTTATATATCTAGTGTTTACTGAAGTCCTTGCCCTTACTGAACTTAAAGTCTTGTAGGAAAGACATAAATTAAACAAGATAAATAAATAAAATATATTATATAATATTAGACAGTGATAGGCACTTAAGAGACAAATAAAGCAAAGAATGGATCTAGGAGATGTTGGGAATGATGATAAAAAGACCTAGAGCAAAAAAGGCAAACTATGTGGGTTTCTGGTTCAAGAGAACATGAGAGAAGTGAAATTAGAGGCAGCGGCTATACAAGATCTTCACAGCGTTTTATCTCAGGGCGGAAAAAATGAATTGGAGTGATATCTAGAAAAAGGAGCAAAGAGAATTATCAGTTTCTTTTTGTTTTGCCTTGTTCTGATTTTTTTTTAATGATGGAGAAATAGCAGCATATTCTTGAATAGGCAACGTGGGATGAGATCTGATGGGCAGATGGAGGGGATAGTCTTACAGAAACAGAGGCAGTTCAGGGAAGTGCGAGCTCATAGGCACAGGTGCTAGCAGGGATGTAGATGTGATAGTAATAGGTTACAGAGTTTTTTTGCCGTGAAATAGGAAACAAAGCCATCAACTGAGAGTGAAAAGAGTAAGAATGTATTAGAGATTTCAGGAGAGAGGAGAAGGCATGAAATAATTTCTAAAATATCTAAAAATGAATGGATACAAAAAATACAAGTTCTAGATAGCGCTAGGGGCCCATTTGAGGTTAAAGATTCTGACTTCAAAATGAGATCAGTCAGCATAGTTGTGTGTTTTCCCCCAGCCATTTCAATTGCAAGTGAGCAAACACAGTATATAATGAGGGTTGAATTACTCAGAGTTGTGTTTTAGCCAAAGAACTACAATAAAAATAAGTGCAAGGGAGTGAAAAGTATATTCAAAGGAGTGTTTATAATAATTAACCAGAGAATTTAAACTAGGTAGGAAGGTAAGTAGGATTACAAGGGTGGGGAGGGAACCTGAGAATGTATTAACATCAATGGATTGTATATCTCAACTGGGTTTAATACTTGTAAGACTTGAAGAATCTAAAGGGGGCAAGAAAGGTAGAAAATCGTGGTCAAAGAATAGAATACATCACATTGAAATTGTGGAAATGTTCAAATTATTGTTAATAACAAGAACTAAGATGTGACCATGGAAGTAAAAGGCTTATGGAGGACAAAGAATAAGATCATTGAAAGAAAGGAGGACACAGAACTGAAAATCCAGGGTTTTAGAAAAGATGTCAATACGTTACATTGAAATCACCAAAAAGGATGAAGGATTAGCACTTCAATGTGTGGCAATGATATAGGAGCAAAAATATTCAAGGAGGGAGTATTTATTCAAAAGAATTAAAACATAGCAAATATTAACAACAAGGCTATGACCTTCATCATGCAGGACAATTGGTGCTAAGTGTGCTATTGCTACTGGAGTGCGTTTGATTCTTTGCACTCTCAGTAGATAGCATTACGGAATATATGACTCCAATATTGAATGTTCTGCTGTGGATAAAATGCTCTCAAACAGCACTGCATGCTACAGAGAAACTGTTCATGAAAAGAAGAGTCAATCAAAATGGCAAACTTTATTGATATCTTATTTTAAGAAATTGCCACACCCACCCCATCCTTCAGCAACATCACCCTGATTGGTCAGCAGCCATCAACATCAAGGCAAGACCCTCCACCAGCAAAAAGATTCTGACCTGCTGAAGTCTCAGATGATGGTTAGCATTTTTTAACAATGAAATAGTTTTAGTTAAGATATGTACATTGTTTTTTAGATATAATGCTATTGTATACTTAATAGACTACTGTATAGTATTAACATAACTTCTGTATGTTTGTATGCACTGGGAAACCAAAAAATTCACTGTATTGCAGTGGTCTGGGACTAAATCTGCATTGTCTCCAAGGTATGCCTGTATTTTCTCACAATATACACACTAATTGCAAAGGTGAAAAATGGTGACTTTATGGTGAACAAACATGGCAGCATCACCTTGATTAGTGATCAAGTTTAATATCACCAGTGGAGGAGCAGATCCATATCACAGGCATATGAATATGATACACTGAGAATAGTAACCATCATTCCTATGGTGTCATGCCCACTTTGCATGGCCTGAGCCCTGTCATGAGGCCTCAGCTGAGAGACATTCTACAGAATGAGATGCCTGTCATTTTTAAGACTTTCGTGGTCATAAAAGAAATAGAAAAATTAAGAAACTATTCCAGATTGTAGGACATGGTTATCCAGGATTATACCCTGGATTAGAAGGGAAAAGAAGACTTTTTATTAGGACAATCTGGTACCAATGCTGATTTCATTTGGAAAGTTGTATTGTGGTTGTGTAAGAGAGTGTCTTTGTTTTAGGCGAAATGTATATTAGAGTACTTAGGTATGATGTAGCATTATGTAACTTGTTCTCATACGGTTAAGATAAATAATAAAAATAATTTGTTTTCAGTGTATTGTCTCTCAACTCCAAATTCATATGTTATTGCCTGCTCTACAAAAGTGGATCTGGGCCTTTTAAGTTGTTTTGCCAGCTGGCAATAAGCTTTATCAGTAAAGGGAGCTGGAGATACTGGAGAGATACTGCAGGAGGAAGGGATTTTGTTTCCTGGGTCCATTGTGCTCAATTGGCAGGCTTTTGTAGAGCAGGTGGTTTCTCCAGTGCCTGGCTACTACAGCGCAGAGCTTCCCTAGCACCCAGCTCTGTGGCCCAGACAGCTTCTCCAGGGCTCAGTTCCTGCAGCTTCTCCAGCAGTGCCTGGTGGCCAAAAACACCCAGTGGCCAATAGCATCTACCTGTAATCACCTCCAGGGATATACCTTCCTGTGAACAGCATTCCCTGGTTCACTAGAGGATAGATTTCCAGCAAGTTCCACCAGCACAGCACCACAACTTCTCTGACATTCATGGGCACTTTATTTCAGCCCTAAGGGTAGTGGCTGCTTCTTATATCTGCTATTCCTATATTGTTTAGAGTTCTCTTTACTTTTTATTAGTTCATTTCTCATTTCTACAATCTCCAGTTATAGTTAATAATTCTTTATATTAAACTTTCTCTCTTCAAGTTACTATGTAACTCTCAATCCCGAACAGATCTTGAAGGATAACATATACTTTTGGATATATAGAGAGCAGTGTATATAGATAGAGCGTGGAGATGGTACTGGAGCAAACGTAGTAAAATGTAAACAATTGAGGAATGTAGAAAGACAATATGAAAGTTCTTTGTACTGTTCTTACAACTTTTAAAAATAATGTCTTAATTTAACTCCTGGTGTTCTGAAATTTAATGATGCTGTGCCTCATTACTATTTGAATGGCTTTTGGTATAAAATTAAACAAAATTAAAATTAGCATTTTTAATAAGATATCTGTTTTAATCAAATGGGTAACTTTGATACATGAAAATCTAATCTGATTTTCATATCATCTCAGTATTACCTGCTTCTATGTTGATTAAAAAAAAAACAGGTGTTTATTTTCCTTATAAATGGCCAGAATTCCCACTATGCTATGTCAGTCCCAGCATCTTTCATGGAATTAGAGGCTGAGCTCTTAAAGGAGTCATTTTACTACAGATGGATTGTTTGTGAGGGCAAAGGAGCTCATATACATGACATTTGGCTGGAACTCCAAATATAAGCTTCAAAAAGACTATTCTAGAAAATCCACTTTGATATAATACCTCTAGCCCACTCCACAGTGGGATTGTTATGAACCATTCAGAGTCAGGTCCCCAAAACATCCACCCCCAAAGTCTCTATTCCAATTACTTACATATTTGTCTTTTCTACTAGGGTGGGGACTTCTTGAGACCAGCTGCTTCTTTCCTCACTATGTCTCAGAGCCTACACTGATGTCTCAGAAATAACAGACACTAAATAAATGTTTGCTGTTGAGTAAATAATTCCTACAAGAATCCTAAGAAACTTAATGTGGAATTGCCTATAAAGAATCACCTTACCTATCTCATTCTCTCTTTTTTCTTTATTTTGTTTTTATTTTTTATTGAAGTATAGTTGATTTACAATATTATACTAGTTTCAGACGTAGAGCAGAGTGACTTAGTACTTTACAGATTATACTCTATTAAAAATCATTACAGGATAATGACTATAATTCCCTGTGCTATACATTATATCTCTTTTACACATAGTAGTTTGTATCTCTTAATCCCATACCCTAACTTGCCTTCTCCCTTTCCCTCTCCCCTTCGGTAACCACTAGTTTGTTTTCTATATCTGTGAGTCTGCTTCTGTTTTTCATATACATTCATTTGTATTACTTGTTAGATTCCACATATAAGTGATACCATACAGTATTTGTCTTTGTCTGACTTATTTCACTAAGCATAATATTCTCTAGGTCAATTCACGTTGCTGCAAATGGCAGAATTTCATTCTTTTTATGGCTGAATAATATTCTATTGTGTATATATACCACATCTTCTTTATTCATTCATCTTCTGATAGGCATTTGGGTTGCTTCCATATCTTGGCTATCATAAATAGTGCTACTATGAACATTAGGGTGCATGTATCTTTTCGAATAAAGTGTTTTTTGTTTTTTGTTTTCTTTCCAGATATATACCCAGGAGTGGAATTGCTGGATCATATGGTAGTTTATTTTTAGGTTTTTGAGGAACCTTCATACAGTTTTCCATAGGGGTTGCACCAATTTACATTCCCACCATCAGTGTACAAGGGTTCCCTTTTCTCCATATTCTTTCCAACTTTTGTTATTGTAGACTTTTTGATGATAGCCATATGACAGGTGTGAGGTGATATCTTGTTGTTTTGATCTGCATTTCTTTAATAATTAGCAATGTTGAGCATCTTTTCATGTGCCAGTTAGCCTTCTGTATGTTTTCTTTGGAAAAATGTCTATTCAGGTCTTCTGATATTCCTTGATTGGGTTGTTTAGGTTTTTTCTTTTTATTATTGAGTAGTATGAATTGTTTATATAGTTTGGATATTAACCCCCTGTTGATCATATCGTTTGCAAATATTTTCTCCCATTCTGTAAGTTGTCTTTTTGTTTTGTTTATGGTTCCCTTTGCTGTGCAAAAGCTTTTAAGTTTAATTAGGTCCCATTTGTTTATTTTTGCTTTTATTTCTTTTGCCTTAGGATTCAGATCTAAAAAATTATTACTGCAATTTATGTCAAAGAGTGTTTCACCTGTGTTCTCTTGGAGGAGTTTTACATTTAGGTCTTACATTCAGGTCTTACATTTAAATCTTTAATCCATTTTGAGTTTATTTTTGTATATGGTGTGAGGTAATGCTCTAATCTCATTGTGTTGCATTTAGCTATCCAGTTTTCCCAGCACCACTTGTTGAAGAGACGGTCTTTTCTCCATTGTTTATTCTTGCTTCCTTTGTCATAGATTAATTGACCATAGGTGTATGGGTTTATTTCTGGGCTCTCTATTCTGTTCAATTGATCTATGTGTCTGTTTTTGTGCCAAAACTATGCTGTTTTGATTACTATACCTTTGTAGTATAGTCCAAAGTCTAGAAGGGTGATACCTACAACTTTATTCTTGTTTTTCTCAAAACTTATTTGGCTATTCTGGGTCTTTTGTGGTTCCACCTAAATTTTTGGTTTATTTGTTCTAGTTCTGTGGAAAATGTCATTGGTATTTTGACAGAGATTTCATTAAATCTGCAAATTGCTTTGGGTAGTGTGACCATTTTAACAATATTAATTCTTCCAATCCAAGAGCACAGGATATCTTTCCATTTCTTTGAATTATCTTCAATTTCCTTCATCAATGTTTTGCAGTTTTCAGAGTATAGGTCTTTCACCTCCTTGGTTAGATTTACTCCTATATATTTTATTCTTTTTGATGCAACTCATTCTCTTTTAATACTTCCTTAGGACTTCCATGGTGGCACAGTGGTTAAGAATCTGCCTG
Source organism: Balaenoptera physalus (assembly GCF_965194825.1). Lineage (NCBI taxonomy): Eukaryota > Metazoa > Chordata > Mammalia > Artiodactyla > Balaenopteridae > Balaenoptera > Balaenoptera physalus. The sequence continues at coordinate 75,678,906 of NC_138882.1, read as the reverse complement.
CCAATGCAGGAGACACGGGTTCAATCCCTGGTCTGGGAAGATCCCACATGCTGCGGAGCAACCAAGCCCGTGTGCAACAACTACTGAGCCTGTGCTCTAGAGCCCACGAGCCACAACTACTGAGCCTACATACCACAAGTACTGAAGCCTGCACACCTAGAGACCATGCTCTGCAACAAGAGAAGCCACCATAATGAGAAGCCCACACACTGCAACAAAGAGCAGCTCCCGCTTAATGCAACTAGAGAAAGCCTACGCACAGCAGCAAAGACCCAATGCAGACAAAAATAAATAAATAAATAAATAAATATACTTCCTTATTGGAAACAAAGTTTGGTTCCTTAGGGACATGACAATATTAATCATTTGAAAATTTAAAATTTGTAGCCATATCCAGATATACTGATTCAACTGTTTCTGTTCTTATTTTTTTCTTGCAGCTGGAGGGTTTTGATCACTCCACACAGCCTACTGAAATGACTACATTGTTGGGGATCTCATTCAGTTGTTTCAAAGAGTAGAAACATAGAGCAGATTGTTCCATAGAGAGATTTTCATCAGGTAGATATGGCCAGAGAGTATCAAAAGCTGGTAGACATATTCCTGCAGGCAGCAGCTCTGTTTTGTGTGAGCCGAATGCCTCTGGCTGTGTCTATTTTCCTTACCTTGCTGACAAAGGTATTTTGCTCCACTTTATGGAGTTTAGGTATCATACACTTAATAGCAGTTAGTGACGTCAGTGCTCCTCAGTATAGTAAATCTCTACTGTGAGATAATCTTAATTAATGATCAGCATAAAGCAGAGAGAGGTCATTTTTTTTAATGTTGCCATAAAGCCTGCGTTCACTATGATAGAGTTGGAAGGAGGCAATCCCATTAACCTTTGTACTGTATTGATAAAATTATATACCCTCCTGAATATCAAGGGTGGTACCTTTTAAACCATTCTCCAGTAAGGTCCTGAACTATCCCAGAGGCATAAGATTTGGCCTCATGCAACCTGAACTTGATCCCAATCTTGTCCTTTATCTAGGAATGTGACCTTGGGCAAGTCTTAACCTCTTAAAGGCTCAAAGTTTTCATTCATATTTTTTCTCCTTTCCAAATCCAGTATATGTGGGCTTACATGTGTTTTACACACTTTTTTACAATTATCCAGTATGACGTTTATATAAAGAAAAAAAGCATTTCTTAAAGCATTTCTGAAATGCTTTAAAAAACATTTCTTCAAAAAAGCATTCCATTATATTATTCTATATAAAGGAATAAAGCATTTCTATGTGTGAGGAAGTAGGTTTTTATGATACACTATTTGCTACTTATCTCTTTCCTATTCAGTATATGAAGTGAATAAGAAATAGAATATGAAAACGCTTCAAAAATGTGAATTATTATTATCACTTTGCACACAACAAACTGAAGGGCTTTCCCTAAAATTCTTCAAGTCATTGTGCATGGATGTTATAGGGCAAAATGAGAGGTAACGTGGGAGGGATAGAATTGCTCTCTTTGGCGATCTGTAGCCTAATTCAAGATGACGTGGAGTAATGGCAAAGAAGTTTTCCCAGGGCATACGAAGAGATTTAAAGGAAGTGGCAGCTTGGATCCCCCTGCAAGGTACACTGTAGATTGGGCAATGCCATTTCGCTGTCACCTAGGAAACAAGAGGTGGCTGCCCTGTTGACCTATACAAGGGTGCTATGGGTCAGGTAACATCCCCGGATCATAAGATATGGAAGAGCTTCTCAATCTGAGTCCCCAGGCCCACCTCCAACCTAAATCTAAGAGAATATTCACATGACACAAAGGGTATTAAAGCAAAGTTATAGTTCAAAAATTTTAAAGGTTACAATGCCTACAAAAAAAAAAAAAGTGAAAAGGAGAAATGAGGTCAATTAGCAGAAACCCTGCTACTTAAGTGGCATGCCTATAAATTGTCTCAAAGGTGGCCATGCATTTGAAATGCTTTCATGGTATAGGTTAATTCTTCCTCTTAGTAATTAAAGGGAATGGCGACAATAGTGCTGTATCCTAGGTCACATTCCCCACTACCAGAATTCATTAATTCTCTAAATTAATTAACGTGGGGGTCATTTTAACTCTATTTAACCCATATTTTAAGACTCATTTCAAAGCCTTTCATGTTAGCGAAGTCTTCTCTGACTATTCCAGGTCTCAGTGACAACCTGCTTCTTTCTTATAGTTCTTATGATCTGAAACACACAATTTAGCATTTATTCTAAACTGCCTCTTATTATTTCTTCTCTCCCCAATTAGAGCATAAATTCTTTGAGGGTATGAATTCTGTTTTACACATCTTTTATTATCCTACCACAGCCCCAAGCACAATTCTGAAAATAGTGCTTAATAAATACTTGTTGATTAATGAATACTTCCTGAATTGCCTTTAAGGCACCATTCACACCTTCTTTCACCTTAGGGTAAGGGCAATTTTTCTGCTTCAGGAAATATGCCAAGATCCTCTACCTCTCTTTACCTTTTATTTTCTTTTTTAATATATAAAAGCAAATTTTGCAGAGAAGGGGGAATCTGACAATGCAGCAACATTCAAGAATGCCAATTTCTTTTCTCTAAGGACATTTTTTTCTCTGGCTTATTAAGAATGCAAGTAAATTTATAGAATTGTCATCAAGACACAGCAGTTACCTCAGTTACTGTTCAGTCCCAGCTTCCATACCCAGAGCAGAGATGTGAAGCTGCACTAGCCAAAGCATTTTCCTATGCTGAAAGAAGGAGGTTGCTCAAGTGTGCACCATGTCAATACTCCCTTCACAACTTGACATCATTCTTCAACCTCCTGGTCTTCCCATCTCTTACTCTGTAGCAAACACTGGAGGGAAAGAAAAAAACTAGGTAACTGATGGGGTTGTTTCTGCATGCTTTTAGCAGCAGCTGGCAAATTCCACTTAAGTAATAGCCTCCTGGTTCTGCTAATTGGTCACTGGATGTGTTCAGGTCATGTCTAAGGTCAAGAACTAAGATGTTTTACAGCTAAGGCCAAGAAGTGGGGAGCACAGACGACTCGCCAATCGGGAAGCCCAGGAATAAGTTCATAAGAAGAGAACAGAAGGAGTAGCCCACATTGATACTAGCAAAGAGACTCTAATACAGTAAAATGTTTGACAACATTAGAAGTGGCTTCTATGACAAGGAACCCTTCTCTGGAATATAAGTTTTTAATTCACTTTACTTAGAAACTGACAAACTGGACAGACGTCAGACAAACATACGTTCACAAGGCTAACAGACTTAAATAGAGAGTATGGAGAGAAAAATGAGAGGGTAATTTCTGGTTTTATTGTAAGGGACTGCTTACAGGAATTAGGGTACAAAGAAGCAGAAGGTAGGGTTGTAGAACAACATATCTATGAGAGACAGAAGTGTGTCTACATTGATACTTTGATAGACCTCAAGATTCTACACTGTACTTCAACTTCCTTTGTAGAATATTTTGTGGATGACAGGAAAGTTTTTTTAAAAAATGCTCCTCTTTCTTTAAGGACTTTAGAAAAGAGGGGGGGGGGAAAGGTGTTGAATTAGAAACATCTCACATGTATATTTATACTTTCGTTTATCCATCAAAATTTCCCACAGAGGTAACAAGGTCAACTAAATTAGCATCTTGAGCATCCTCACAAATACTTCCTCTAAATAATTTAGCCACTGGCCATCAAGCAGGTGGAAGACTGGAGTCAGACCTTGGCAAGTATACAAAATCAAATGTGTCTTTTGTGCCACCTTTCAGATACAGAAGTCAGTACTAAACTCAGTTTATCCACCTTTGGACAAAGGCAAGATATCCACATCCAATCATGCATTTTCTTGTTGTAGCTAACATTATACCGCTTTCCCCTTTTCTGCAGAAGAGAGACCACAGTTTTACTAGTTTTTTGGATGCTAGATACTATTATGACTCCAATGATAGGATGACTACAGATACTCTAAACCTTTCTAATGACCAGTGTTATTAACTGAAGTAACAAAGGAAGCATCTCATGCTGCAAGCTTGAGTGTTTGAGTGTTGCTCACTTGAGCTCTGTCTAGAACATGCAAAGCAAGATAAGGTCACAAAGATAGGAATGCCATTGCACAATAAGAGCATGGCAGTGAAGAGCTCTGGTAATTCTGGGATGTCATGACACAGGTAGTTCTGGTCACAACTCCGGTTTACATATGTTCTAGGGTCTCCCTTTCAGCAAGAAGAACACAACAGTAACATTTAAGATGAAGGTAAACACAGAGCTGACAGAATTGGTTGAATTCAGTGTGGCATTGATTGATGACGTCGTAGTACACAGCCAGACAAGGGAGGACCACATGGAGCATGTAAAACAAGGATTTGGGTAGTTTTTACAAACAAGCCTGACAGTGGGTCCAAGGCATGTCAGCCTGGCAACTGAGGTGACATATTTAGAACACAAAGAGGAGAAGCAAACAGCCACCACTGTTTGACCGTGGCCTGCTCTATTTCTCAATGGGTCATTTCATGAGGCGATGCTAAACAGAGATTACTGGACATTACTGACTAACTTCTAGACGTTTGTGATTACTCAGTTCAACTGCCCTTTTACTAACCCATGGAGAGTGCCCAATAAAGTGACAGGGCAGAAAAATTTAAATAGCTTTTCCTTAATCTTATAAGGTATATTTCTGGAGTAATGGAACCAAAGAAGTACTTTACAGTGATATTATCCTGCTTGCAGAAGTGCAGTATCCCAAACCCTCTTAGCTGGTAATTACCTGCTGTATACATTTCAGTCTCCAACAAGGATAGGTCCAGGAGAATGAGGTTACACTCTAGACAAGCATCCTGTTTCCATCAATAGAACCCTGTGACAGAGCAGATGTGCTTTCTACTGTCTTACTGATAAGCTGTTTTTCATAAACAATCTAACTTTAGAGCCAGAATGGGGTCAGCAACCCAGCAGCCCAGAAATCATCTCCAGTTCAAATGAAATTAGCCAGTTCCATAAAGATTTTTCTGGCATAGTTTGTACTGCAAGTCTCTGCTCTCCTGGGGGGAAAGGATGACCTCACATCTTCTCATTATTCTTTCTTACCCTTAAGGTATTTCTTGTCATCTATTATCATATAAGTCCTGTGTTGTTAGTTACCCTTGATGTGCACATCTTATTGCCCCAACTACATTATACAGTCCTTAAGGGCAAAGTCTGATTCTTCCACTTCTTGGAACCTGCTATAGCATGCAGCCCATGCATGTAGTTTGTATCAATAAAGGTTTGTTCATTTATTGAGCCATAGACACCTGTGTTCAGTTCTTCTGTGAACCATTTGTCTTTATATATATATATATTCTATTTTAGTGGGTCAAATAGTATTGCAAGTTGCTGTGACTGCCAGAATTTCTCCATTAGATGAAAGACAGGCTAATGTACTAGTTAAGAGAATTCATGGGCTTTAGAGAAAAAGGCACCTGAATTTAAATTTCAGTTCTGCCACTTCCTAGATATGTGATCTCAGCCTCTCTGAACCTCAGTCTACTTACCTGTAAAATGCACATAACAAACGTTATCTCATAAGATAATTGTGAGGCTTAAATCAAATAACTATGGTACAGTGCTTGACACACAGTAGAAACTCAATAAATGGTAGTTAGTGTCATGTGGCTTTGTGGTAATTGCTTTTATTCTTACACCTTTTGTTCAAATATTATTCAGGCTAGTGGACCCACTGTTTTCATCATGTTCTTTTAGCACAGTATTGTCATACCTATAATTAAGCAACACTGATTTTATAGGGCTTGGTTTCCCTTTGTGCAAAGGCAAATGAGATTAGTTACATAGACTTGTGTGGGGCAAAGGTGGTGTAAACAGGATACAAGTGGTGATTTGTGAATGGTTATGACACCTTGCCTCAGGCAAACCCTCAAAGCTGAATTTTCAGGCTTTTTGCTCAATGGAAAAACTATACTGCAGGTGACAAATCAATTAAAACTCAGCCATCTCCAACAAAACCACCTCATGATATATATAATGCAAAGAAATAAAAGTGTGAAGCATAAAGCTTCATTTTGACTTTGTTCAACGTGCTTGGCCTACAATCTGGAAGTTTAATCTATGGCCTCAGTTCATGGGCTATTATTTCTGCCTGAAATGACTCTTTATCACTTTTGTAATTATGAAAAATTTATAACTCTGAGTACAACATATTTCTATTTAGTGAGAAAGCTAGACTGGTATCTAGACCTCAGGGTTGATATGTACCCATTTCTAAGATTTAAAAAGTCTTAATCGCTCACATCTAGGCAGAGTACGTTTTTATTTCCTGCTTCTCTAGCACTCTCAGATTACTAGGAGTCAAAGAAACAAGTACCTATTTATCTGATGAATTCCAAGATCATGTGGTCCATCCTCCAGTCTGCTGGTGAGCCTTCAGGCTAATGGCCTTCAAAAGATACCCAAGGAAAGAAGTTAGATCCCAGATGAAGAGGAATGACTTCTGGACTAGGAGGCAGAGAACTTGATTTCAGTTCCCTGCACTGTCCCTAATTATCAATAGTCCTTTAGAATGTCATCAGGCCTCTAAGTCTCAACTTTTTCTGTAAACGAGGAAGCAGGATGAGATGCTCGCTAAGGTCCCATGAGCTCTAAAATTCTATGGTTCAACAGCACTCTTCACATCACATTCCAACACCTTAAAAACGATCCTTCCACCTACTTCATTCACAGCCATCATCTGCCCTTATCCCAGGGTCCTTCTCAATGGGAAGTAGACAGCTATGCCATGGGGAAAACACATCTCTGTTCATGAGCTTCCCCAACACCCTTTCCTATAACCTGACAGCCAGAAGTAACTGTATAGCTGTGTGTAGCAGTACTTGGAATCAACAGGACATACAGCTATGTGTGTGTTTCCGCACTGTTATAGCTCTCAATGAAACAGAAACTATGCATTGGCCTCCTGTGTTTCAAATAGTGTTTTCTGGGGATTATGGTAAAGTTTATTTGAGTTTCAAGAAAGAGAGATCTGTTCAAGCTGCTTCCAGAAATAATTGGTTTGGGCTTTTTTTAATGCAAAGATTCAGAGACCTCATAGAAATCCAAGACCTTGCCATCCAACCTCATAGGAACCACAGTAGGAAACAAAATCTTTTAGGATGCCAAAGGGCACATTCTCTGGCCGTACAGGGTCTCTGAATTCCCTGGTGCATCTTCTCTATATACATTTACCTTGTTCTTCCTTCTACCAACTGGTTTCTTCATCTTTACTCATAGTGTTTGCCGCCTCACGAGTTTGATTTAAATATCTTTTCCATTGGCTTTAGTTCTAATCCTCTTATCTCTCAAGACCCCCATTCATCTTCTGACCCCACCATTGACTACCTTTTACTTTTGGTTTTCTAATTGCAAATGCTTGCAAGATAAATTGTATTGGACTGCCACATCTTTTTTAAAGCCAAGCCACACAGGAAATTCATGGCTGCCCAACCCTGGCTAGACAGTCCAGAATCTAGTGCCCTCTCTTGGACCCATTTAATTGGACAAGATTTTTAAAATAGTTACTACCTATCAGAACAACTGTGCATGAAGTAGTCTTCCTCAGATCAGGGTATAGGCAGGCATGCATTTGAATTTCACCAGATAGTTCTTATCTTGCATCAGCATTTTGCAAATACTCTGCAGGACTTTGCAGAGTAGACTTTTCTAAAAGGTAGCTACCTCCCTGAGTCCAGAACCAAGGTTGTATACTTACTTTTTATATCCTTTCCTATGAAAGCAACAACAACAACAAAAGGCTGAACTGACATACAGTGTAACAGTCATTTCTTGGGTAACTTATGTATGTGATTGAGCAGATGTCTACACAACTCATAGTTACAATCTACCTCTAAAATCATTTAGTTTACCATTCCTCTTTTATTATCTGAGAACAGGTCTTAATGATCTACTTCTGAGAATTATTTTTAAGGACACCTAACAAAATATTGTAAAACTGCTTAATAAATGCTGCTACATATTGTATAGTGGCATTTTCATATTAATACCACAAATAATAGTTCTTTTAAGCGTCTTACATCTCTTTTATTTTTTTATGTCCAAAGAGACTTGGTTGAGAAACTGACACCTACTTTCTGAGAAATGCGATATTTTTACACCACATTAGGGTTTTCATAAATCCTCAGCTACAACTCTATAATTTGTTTTATACCATCAACTCCCACATCATTCCTATATTATTATAAAATCCAAGTGACTACACTATAAATTTTAAGACATGGACTTTGAAACCCTCAACTTTCCTGTCATCAGGGCTTCAAGCATTTTAAGAAACCAATCAAGACTGGCAGGAAAGAGAGAGGAAAACAGAGGACAATTCAGGCATTTTTTTTTTTCCTAGAGAAGGAAAAGGACATCTTTGCCAAAAGGCTGTATGAAAGGAAGACGGACAAATAGAGGGGAAATTTGTGTTTTAGTTCTGCAAATCCCCCAAAATATTTTAAGTCTTAGTTTAAATGTTAAAATTTAAAGTCTATGTAGTTTTAAAATATACACACTACTTTATGTAAAATAGATAACCAACAAGGACCTACTGTATAGCACCGGGAACTATACTCAATATCTTATAATAAGCTATAATGGAAAAGAATCTAAAAAAAGAATATATATATATCTGAATTACTTTCACTATACACCTGAAACTAACACAACTAACACAACATTGTAAAACAACTATATATTTCAATAAAAACTAATTAATT